>NC_092279.1:6587543-6602543 GCF_036320965.1 Panulirus ornatus
ATCGTGTATTCTTTTGTTATAGTATTTTCTTGTGTTTCTTCAATTAATCTTGTTAACATTGCGGGAAAATTTATTTTTGTAGGTTGTGAATTTATAAATTTCATAACATTATGGATTTTTTTTATTGTATGTTGTAAATTTGGTGATGTATTCAGGTCTTGTATCTTTAGCATCTGTTGTATTTTATTCAATTCTTAAATAACTGGTTTGAGAAGATATTTTCTCTACGTAGGTGTTTCCAGAGCGATACCTTATGGCGAATCGGATGTAAAAGAAAAAAAAAAGAAAGTAAAATAAAAAAATGAAGTATAAAACGTTCAGAAATTACAGTACAGAATAGTACAACCGAATCAGGTCAAAGGTTATAACATTCACACGATTTTTAAACTCATAATCACCCAGGACGAAAAGAGAGAAAAGAAAAAAGACAAAAATCTGCTTTTACCTCGCCAGTTCTTATGTCCTTTTACATTTTCAGGAAACTGGAATGCTTACTGATCGCTCTCCCTTTCTTTTTTTTCTCTCTTCTTCCCTCACTCCTCCCCCACCTCTGACAAGTTTTCCAAGTGGGGTGAGCAGTTGAGGAACTACAAATGGTTTTTTGTTTTTGATGCTCTGGAGGTGCTTGAATACCTGGTTCCCCTTGTCTTTAGCCCTTGAGTGGTCGTGGAGAAAATTACTACCCTCTCCTCCAACCCAGCTGCTCCCTCTCCCCCTCTTACTTGCTAAGCATGTATCAAAGTCAGTGTTGCTTCTTGCTATTGTTAGCGGCAGGAACAAAAGGTATTTTCTCGGAAAACATCTTTGGATAACAAGTTTCTTTCATTAAGAAACCTTGTCTTGAAAGGGCATTTCTTTTCATTATTTGATGAGCTGCTCTGAATTAATTTTTTTTCCTCTGTCTCTCTGATGTTAACAATTAGAAACAGGAATGCACATGCATTCGTCAGACTTAGATAAACGTGAGGGGAAAGAATTAACGCAACAACGAATGTAAAGAGCAAATGTAAACATAAGAGTTAAAAGGTAAACACGGATCTTTGACAATGAGAAATTCTATTCCTCTCGTATTCATGGTATTGTTTACACATGGTCTTGGTCATACCCTGTTTACACCATCGTATTTCTTCCCAATCAAATTCCCACTGAACTTCTTGCACGTAATGCACACCACGCACCAAATTTTCCAATACATGAATTATTTTTCTGATTGATATGAATTAATCTCTCGCCACAGAGCAGACCCTCTTCCTCTCCGCGAACTCAACTCACCTGTTTGCTAACAGACGAAGCAGCAGCTCTGATCAACACCTCACGAGTTGGTCTAAAGTTAATCACCTCCGCTGGTTGTAGGTGAATGGCTGTAAAGGTTTTCCAAACAAGCGACGTCGGAGATGTCTCGTGTCCATTGATTAGACTTTTGATGTGAATGTTTCGATGCGCGCGCGCGCGTGTGTGTGTGTGTGTGTGTGTGTGTGTGTGTGTGTGTGTGTGTGTGGAGGACCCGTCCAGCCAAGAATATCTGCAGTAGATACAATGTCCCCATTAAGGTCTAGGCTCCGTTGGTCCTCCACATCAAACAGACCCTGGGACTCCCTCCAACCAGCCACCTTAATCGACAAGAGGAGAACTCCCCCAATGACAATGGCATAAACCGAACGTTAATTGAATGTCCGCTACACACACACACACACACACACACACACACACACACACACACACACACACACACACACACACACACACACACACAGTCCGTCTGTACTCAGCAAAGCGAGAGATAGATTGTACCCACTGATTTTAGTAAACAAATCAAAGACATCCAGTATTATCAAAATCCCATAGTGTGTGACTAGAGGCGAAGGTTGGTTCACAGGCCAGTAGATTTTGACATCAAAAGAGGCACATAAAGGACGGGGGAAGATAGATGTATATTTTGTAATAAACCAAGTGGATTTTTAAATGTATTCTGGCGTGCGTGAAATGGTTTTCGATACTTGACTGCGTTTTTAAAAAGGTTTTAAACTTTTGTTTACTATGTTTTACTGATATATTGCCCATCAAAATATGTCTATTGTGCATGATTACACTAGCATGAGGTAAGGAACAATCTTTAATTGTATTTGTCAAATGACTGTTGTATATACGATGGTAAACGGTAGCACATAAGAAGGAGAATGTAGATATTTTTACTAAGGATTGGTCACTGGATAATATCAAAGCAGATAAGGTGGAACTGTATCTTGCTATGGGAATTTACACTGGGAATACCATTCGAAAGATACTGAAGTGTCTGCAAGAAGGATTTAGGACCATGTTGTACAATAGGAAGAAGAAAACGAGTGTATTTCAATGGGTGTTGTATGCCTGCAACAAAAGCAGTTCGTCGTTATCATAAACACCAGGCATTCTGTTAAGAGAAAGAAGTAGTGAGCGAGTTCGTGGATACAACACATTTTCCCGTTTTCATGTGTGGCGTGGTGGCGACGGGAATGGATGGGTGCAGCAAGAATGAATATGTGCATGTGTATATATATGTATATGTCTGTGTATGTATATGTATGTATACGTTGAAATGTATAGGTATGTGTATATGCGTGTCTGGGCGTTTATGTATATACATGTGTATGTGGGTGGGTTGGGCCCTTCTTTCGTCTGTTTCCTTGCGCTACCTCGCTAACGCGGGAGACAGCGAATAAATATGATAAATAAAGATAATGGGGAATATATTTTGAGTATACTACGGGTATATGATTACGTCTCCCCCCCCTCCTCTCTCTCTCTCTCTCTCTCTCTCTCTCTCTCTCTCTCTCTCTCTCTCTCTCTCTCTCTCTCTCTCTCTCTCTCTCGTCTACTACTACTGCTACTACAACACCCGGGAAATTCATAAATCCGATGGTGTAGCTGCAAGTAGTCGAGATTGAGAGAGAGAGAGAGAGAGAGAGAGAGAGAGAGAGAGAGAGAGAGAGAGAGAGAGAGAGAGAGAGAGAGGCTACCTTCTCTCAGCCAGAATCTTATTATGAGAAGAAAATTACTGAAATGTTTTGATATTAGACTTAAGTACGCAGTTTACACTTAACTTAGCTTTTACGTGACGACGTGGGAACAAGAGGGAAAATGAGAGAACCAGGGATAAGCTAAAGAAAAGTATATATATATATATATATATATATATATATATATATATATATATATATATATATATATATATATATATTTCATACATATTTGCTATTTCCCGCGTTAGCGAAGTAGCGTTACGAACAGAGGACTGAGCCCTAAAGGGAAAATCCTCACATGGCACCCTTCTCTGTTCCTTCTGTTGGAAAAGTAAAAACTGTAGGGGAGGATTTCCAGCCGTTTGAATAGTGGTGGAAGGTATTCTCTGTTTAAAGTCTCTTCATTTATTACTGGTCTAGAATATTCGAATATTTGATAATCGAATTGTATTAGTATATCCAAATGTGCGTAACTATATATTTCTACCATAAATTCCATTTGGAATTTCAATGACTGCGATGATATTTTGTCAAGAACTCGATATTTTAGTCTCCTAATATTGTATCAGTAGCAAATATGAAGATACTAGATACGAGACGAAATTCTAGATTATTGATTTATACGATGAAAAGAATGGGGGTGCCAAGGACCGACCCCTGTGGCACGCCACTCGTCACGTCCAGCCAGTCTATGGCGTCACCTACGAGAGATGACACACGGAACCTACATCTTGGTCGTGTTGATGATGGTATTCTCCTTCGTTACGGACGGGGTAGACTTTCTGTTGGGCTTTGATAAACGCTATGTTGGGTTGTGGTAGACGCTATGTCGGGCTGTGGTAGACGCTATGTTGGGTTGTGGTAGACGCTATGTTGGGTTGTGTTGGACAGACGACCTCTCAGGATCCATCCCTGTGTGTCTGACAACTTCGGGTTGATTATAAAGTAGCAATTCATGTCTGGGTGGTTGATATGTTAGGCCGGGTTGTGTGATGGAGGATGGTAGTGTCTCGCTGGTGTGTGTGTGTGTGTGTGTGTGTGACTAGACGGCCTCTCCACCACGTTCGGTAATTGTGGTGGTTTTGGGCCTCTATTTCTCCTTTTTGGCTTCGTCCGAGGTGACTTGTCCATGAAAGGGTGGAGCGTGGCCATCGAAGTGGAGGAAAAGAAGGTGGATTCCTCCGCGGGTGTGCCTGTGTCCCCACACCTGGACCCATTAAGGATAATCTGGGTGACATAATCTGAAAGAAGCTGTTCATTTCAGCGCACCAATCAGATAGCCGAAGCTGCCCAATTATGACTGTCTGATGATGAATATGAAGAGAATATGATGACACTTGAGATGTGAGATATCAGCTCTGACTTGGAATGTGAGAGCTGGGAATTAGTGTGATAATTAATATAGAGAGAAAATGATATGATAAGCTGTTTGATAGCTGACCTTACAGGTTAGGTTAGGTTCTTGGGATGTCGAACGAAGAATATTTTTTGAGGAAATGGTCGATAACATACCAGATGTGATTTACTGTGAATGTCAAAAGTAGAAACAATGATGAAGAGAAATGTAGAAGGGAAAATAAAAAAGGTTTAATGATAAAATCAGCACAAACTGATATTATTGATAGAGAGTGATGTATATCTTGAATTATAGACATGTTTTTCGTGTTATCTATAACTTTTTTGCAAGGCAGATTGTTTTTCAGTATTATTAAGTTCCTTGTTATAATGGTTTCCTTGTATTTGGTTTAAAGTTGAAGGAGGATATATTTGTTTATAAAACAGGCCATTTTGTGTACGATGATTTTGATGTTTTAGATAAAAGAAGAAAATGTGTGAAATTACAAGACAAGTGATCACGACACACACACACACACACACACACACACACACACACACACACACACACACACACACACACACACAAACAAACAAACAAACAAACAAACAAACAAACAGACACCAGTGTAAATAACTATGACACAACGTTCCCTTGATTAAATGATATACCCATTAGACATGCACAGTTCCAACCTACAACCCTTCTCCACCCTCACCCCCTCACCAACCAACCCTGACACCCTGGAGGCTGTTTTCTTCGCCCCGTCACACCACGAACCTTACGAGAGAGAGAGAGAGAGAGAGAGAGAGAGAGAGAGAGAGAGAGAGAGAGAGAGAGAGAGAGAGGTGGTAACCTCGTCATTACATTTACATCAGGGCTCTTATCTCTGGCGAGATCTCTTTCGTTCCTGGGTAAACCATTTCTTACTGCTACTTCCTTGAGTTATGCCACACACTAAGACGCGCTATAAGGACGGAACACACACACCCCCTCCCTCCTCCTCCTCCTCCTCCTCCTCCTCCTCCTCCTCCTCCTCAACCTCCCCCACCCAGGTCTGGGTTCGGACATTTTCACTTTAACAACAGTGGAGGTTAAGCAGTTGCCTTTTGTAACCCCCCGCCTGTTTTATCGTTGGGGGGGAAGGGCTCGTCGGAATATCTAATCTTTTGCCTCCTAAACTCTCCCCTCCCACTCCCTCTCCCCTCCCTCTCCCTCTCCCCTCCCTCTCCCTCTCCTCTCCCTCTCTCTCTCCTCTCCCTCTCTCTCTCCCCTCAGACCTTTCGCGACTTCGGTGTCTTTAATCTCCTCTTGTGTGTGTGTGTGTGACAAGAGCCTGGTATTTTGCATGGCCTCAGTCACCTTCATCAAAGAAGGAGACTAAAGATTGTACACGTTACGTAAGGAGCTTCGTGAGTTAGTGCTCTTGCCTTCGTAAGGATTCTTCCATTTTCATTTCGTCAGGATCTGTTTTCCTTTGGACCTTCCTCAAGGGGAAAAGAGACATTGCGTATCATGAACCTTCGTGGGATGTAGCTGTTAGCGATGCGTTCACAGGCGAGGGCGCGCCCCTCCCTCCACCCAGGTCGAGTGCATAGGTTCGAATCGTGGTTTGCGGTAGTCGGTTCACAGTCAATCCAGCTGTTCATCATTCCTTAGGGTTTAGTCGATGATTTGGGTCTCTAGCTTTGGCCAAGATGTGTGTGTGTTGTGTGTGTGTGTGTGTGTGTGTGTGTGTGTGTGTGTGGTAGGGAGTCTTATCTTAAGTGTGGTTGTGGGATATCAATCAGGTCATTAACGTACTCATTGTAATGGTTAATGGGTGGGGGGGGATGTGGTTGACCCTTAAAGGTCAGGTCAAATGCCAGGCCATTATACCCGAGGGTCGTTCTGTGGACATGAAGCTGTGGAGGAGGTAACGAGGCTGTTTGGATGAGCCTTCTGGTAGGTTGTAGACATCTGAATGTGGTTGTGTCTATGTAGTTGTGTTTCTGGTTGTTATGGTATCATGAAGAGGACATCGGATCATCCATGATCATGGTAGTGTCTGGTCGCCAATGGTCGTAGTGACTGGTAGCGTGAGGTGATAACAGGATCGTGGTCACTGGTTCCTTCCTGTAGAAGGCGACGACGAGGAACCGCCCGCTGGTGCCCCTATGCAGCGGTGTGTGTGAGTGTGAGTGTGTGTGTGTGTGGTAGGGAGGAGAGAGAACTCCAAGCGACCATCTTGATCCCCTCCACCGTGATGAAAGACAATGGTATCAGTTAATTCTGTTTACGTCGCTGCTGGATCCTTCTCAATCGATCTCCCAGTGGGGCATTAGGACCCGGAATCTCCTTGTGGGAAGTTGTGAGCATCAAATTGTGGTATACGGGATCCGATATCGTGTGTGTGTGTGTGTGTATTCTCTTATTCTTGTTCGTATGGTAGGGGATCCGATCTTGTATGTATTCTCTCTAGCTTATTCTTTTGATACCGCTCTCGGTATTGTATGTATTCTGACGTCTTACTTTCGTGTGTAGGTTGAGGATGTGGAGGTGTGGTTGATAAGGGTGTTATATACCACTTTCATCCGCCCACTAGAACTGGGGAGTGGATTCAAATCACGTCTTAAGTACTCTCTTTCTCTTTCTCTCTCTCTCTCTCTCTCTCTCTCTCTCTCTCTCTCTCTCTCTCTCTCTCTCTCTCTCTCTCTCTCTCTCTCTCTCTCTCTCTCATGCACTTACGCCCTTACGCCCATCATTATCCATAGCCCTTTTCCTTCCCATACGCTGCTACCATCCACAGTTCTTCCTTGTTAACATCTCTCTCTCTCTCTCTCTCTCTCTCTCTCTCTCTCTCTCTCTCTCTCTCTCTCTCTCTCTCTCTCTCTCCATCCATCCATTCTCACACTGCCCCCCCCCCCCCCCCCGCCCGATTTCCCTCTGGTACATTCCATCGTTTTATTCATATACATAAATGTATACTTCCTCCGTCATTATCCTTCCGGTGATATCCTTTCCCTACATCTCCCTCCTATCGCCCCACGCCTCTAGCCTTAATCTGTTAATCAGTCAGTTTATCTTCTGATTTGTATCATCCATTTATGTTCTCGTTCGTTCGCCACACTGCTCACTCCTCTCACTCCGCCAGGGTCTTTGGTAGATCCAGCTCCTCAACTGGAACACTTCATGTGTCTCTGGTATGATCACCTGCCCACCTCTCATTCCCACACATCAGGGTAGACTGAACCATTCTACTTACCCACCTCTCATTCCCACACATCAGGGTAGACTGAACCATTCTACTTACCCACCTCTCATTCCCACACATCAGGGGAGACTGAACCATTCTACTTACCCACCTCTCATTCCCACACATCAGGGTAGACTGAGCCATTCTACTTACCCACCTCTCATTCCCACACATCAGAGTAGACTGAAACATTCTACTTACCCACCTCTCATTCCCACACATCAGGGTAGACTGAACCATTCTACTTACCCACCTCTCATTCCCACACATCAGGGTAGACTCAGCCATTCTACTTACCCACCTCTCATTCCCACACATCAGGGTAGACTCAGCCATTCAACTTACCCACCTCTCATTCCCACACATCAGGGTAGACTGAACCATTCTACTTACCCACCTCTCATTCCCACACATCAGGGTAGACTGAACCATTCTACTTACCCACCTCTCATTCCCACACATCAGGGTAGACTGAACCATTCTACTTACCCACCTCTCATTCCCACACATCAGGGTAGACTGAACCATTCTACTTACCCACCTCTCATTCCCACACATCAGGGTAGACTGAACCATTCTACTTACCCACCTCTCATTCCCACTCATCAGGGTAGGCCGAGCTGTTCTCCCTGCCCTCTACCATCCATCCACACACACACACACACACACACACACACACACACACACACACACACACACACACACACACACACACACATATCAGGGGGACAATGGACCGTCCTTTCTGACTAGCGTCCATCACGCCCTCAACTTGCACATTCATCCCTCTCATATCTCACCTCAAGGACCCAAGCCACTTGCCTTCCTTTTCAATACTTTCTCCGATAGTTCAGACTCTGTTCCACCACTCGCATGAGAGATACTTCCCAGATGTATATGAAATCCCGAAAACTCTCTCCAATTTCTCGCCATTTCAAACATCCATCAAACCTTCGTATTTCCTCTTTTGGAGGCTCTCGCCACAGACTGCTACTGCTTAATGTGGTTCCCCCTCTCCAAAATCACTCCCAGTGTTCTACATTTGTGTGAGCTCGTCAAGTGAGGCAGTATTTCCCCTCCAATCAATTCCTGATCCTCACTTCCTGTATTTTACCTGATTATAAACTGGACTTACATCACCTGCTTGCTTCTCCTTCAGGACTTCATCATCACGGACTCTGAACAACCCTGGGGGAAACGAGGCATGGTTTCGTACCCTTGAATTGACTGCAAACCACTTGAATTATACCTCTGTCTGAATTCATATACCTTAGTTTCCTCAAGGAAAAGCCACCTAGTGGTTCTGTCAGTTTTCGCCCCCTTTACATGCAATACGCTGACAGCTATTGTCCACACATTGTCAGAGATTAATCATTAGGTTCTACAGATCCATAGATATTGCGCCCAGATTTTGTCTCTTATCGTTTAGAGGAGATCAGTCTCATGGAAGATAACTGAATCATACAAGAACACCTTTTGGAGATCCATTTTGTTCATCTGTTAACCATTTGTGCCCCTTTCCAGATCTCCCGCTCACTCTATACTTTATAATCAACTCCTGTACGTAATACACTTATCTCCCTTATAGTTCATAAAGCCATCTTTAAACACCTTAAACCCTGAACATTGAGCAACAAGTGTTTGCGTGTTCTTCCGCAAGAGTACAAAATCATCAATCCAGGTTCCATTACGTTGCCTCTTCCCTGCATTACTGCCTTGTTTCTAAAAGACTTTAGCTTACGAGTCATTATTTTCATGTAAAAGCCTCTGCAAGAATATTTCTTTTTAAGGGAAAGTGGTCTCGCGCGGGAGCGAGAAGTCCTCGACAAGAATGGCTGTGTGGTACGGACACACCAGAAGAGAATGGAGTGAGAGGAGGTGGCTGTAGATTTAGGCTTCTTTTGTGGCGCGCGTTTGGAGTGGTGAGGAATGGAGTTGATGGGGGGGGGTGTAGGGTGGTAAATAGTTGATTAAGATTGCCGACGATGTAGTTGGTGGTTTAAGGGGGCCAAGTAGTTGATCTGTTTGCTTATTATGCTGCAGATGGTGGTTTAAGGGGGCCAAGAAGAGGCCTTGTTAGATCGTTATGCTGTAGTTGATGGTTAAGGGGCCACGGTAGTTGTCCTGTTTGATTGTTACGCTGGTGATTTGTGTGGTCGTTCATGGCGACTGTCAGAGATCGGACGTGTGAGGGTCGATGGGGTCGGAAACATAGAGTGAAGTTGGTAGCTTTTAGGGGTCAACGATGGAGGTAAGTAATGTGGACGCTGAAGTGGGTTGTGGAGGGTGAGTTCATGTTGACGTGGAAGGTGATTTCAAGGGCACGTGATTGTTGACACGGTGAGTGGTGGAAACCACGTAAATGTTGACGTGGTGCATGAGCGATAGACGAAGCGTGTGTGGTCACTGTAAGGGGGAGTTGACGAAGCGATGTTGCTTGGTGGTAGAGGAGGTTAATGTGGCTGACACCATCTCTCGATGGTGTATGTGTGTGTGTGTGTGTGTGTGTGTGTGTGTGTGTGTTGGTGCGGTGGATGGCACAGGAACAACAGTCCTGGCAGCGTTGGAAGGAGAAGAAGAACCATGAGTTCGATGTGTTTGAGACAGAGGAAAGGGCGTCGCCGAAGTGGAGAGGGCAGAATAGCAATGACGTGTTCGGTGTTCACTTGACTTCGAAGGTAAACCATTTCAGTTGACGTTGAGTGTAAACCAGTGCCATTGACATCGACCAAGAATTAAAATTCCCCATTTTTCAACAGGTGGAATACGATTTATTCTGACGGCAAATCTCTTTTATGAGGTAGGGATTTTCGTTAATGCTAATGGTCTGAATAAGATTATGAATGAACGCTCGTTTTGCATAATGTGAAAGGCTTTGATAATGGTAATGACTTTAACCACCCAACTCTAATCCTTCGAGCAATACTAATGTACACAGTAATGACAGTCATTAAAATTATGGAGTTTTGGGCCATCCGATGAGATTAATTCTCTTACGAGTCCCCCAATAAATAGGGCTCATTACGAAGTCGTGTTGGCATTCTTTTAACAATTCTGGTTTTCAGTGGTTTTGGGTCATGAATAAGGACGACTCGTGGGTAACGACTGGAAGCATTTCTTTTTTTTACTCTTACGTCCAATAGAACGACAAAGAGGCCTCAGCTTGTGAGGCCGAGCGAGACTCCAGTCAAGGGAGAACTGAAGACAATTCAAGAGCTGGAAAATTCCCTTCAGGAACTGGAAGATTCCCTTCAAGAACTGGAAGATTCCCTTCAAGAACTGGAAGATTCCCTTCAAGAGCTAGAAGTTTCCTTCAAGAGCTGGTAGATTCCCTTCAAGAACTGGAAGATTCCCTTCAAGAGCTGGAAGATTCCCTTCAAGAACTGGAAGATTCCCTTCAAGACCTGGAAGATTCCCTTCAAGAACTGGAAGACTCCCTTCAAGACCTGGAAGATTCCCTTCAAGAACTGGAAGATTCCCTTCAAGAACTGGAAGATTCCCTTCAAGAACTGGAAGATTCCCTTCAAGAACTGGAAGATTCCCTTCAAGAACTGGAAGATTCCCTTCAAGAACTGGAAGATTCCCTTCAAGAACTGGAAGATTCCCTTCAAGAACTGGAAGATTCCCTTCAAGAGCTGGAAGCTTCCCTTCAGGAACTGGAATATTCCCTTCAAGAACTGGAAGATTCCCTTCAAGAACTGGAAGATTCCCTTCAAGAACTGGAAGATTCCCTTCAAGAACTGGAAGATTCCCTTCAAGAATTGGAAGATTCCCTTCAAGAACTGGAAGATTCCCTTCAAAAACTGGAAGATTCCCTTCAAGAGCTGGAAGATTCCCTTCAAGAACTGGAAGATTCCCTTCAAGAACTGGAAGATTCCCTTCAAGAACTGGAAGATTCCCTTCAAGAACTGGAAGATTCCCTTCAAGAACTGGAAGATTCCCTTCAAGAACTTGAAGATTCCCTTCAAGAACTGGAAGATTCCCTTCAAGAACTGGAAGATTCCCTTCAAGAACTTGAAGATTCCCTTCAAGAACTGGAAGATTCCCTTCAAGAACTGGAAGATTCCCTTCAAGAACTGGAAGATTCCCTTCAAGAACTGGAAGATTCCCTTCAAGAACTGGAAGATTCCCTTCAAGAACTGGAAGATTCCCTTCAAGAACTGGAAGATTCCCTTCAAGAACTTGAAGATTCCCTTCAAGAACTGGAAGATTCCCTTCAAGAACTGGAAGATTCCCTTCAAGAACTGGAAGATTCCCTTCAAGAGCTGGAAGATTCCCTTCAAGAGCTGGAAGATTCCCTTCAAGAACTTGAAGATTCCCTTCAAGAACTTGAAGATTCCCTTCAAGAACTGGAAGATTCCCTTCAAGAGCTAGAAGTTTCCTTCAAGAAAAGGAAAACTATTCGACAAGACATCGGAGAGCTTCGCAGGATACTCCTGTAGAAGAGGAAGAAGAGGAATGGACGGAGATAGAAGATGAGTTCTGCAGGTCTCTTGTTAAGAGAGTAGTAGATAGTATCTTGCCTCATTGTGCATATATTATCAATGTTTACTTTCAGAGAGGGAGGAGGAGGAAGAGGAAAGGAATCTCAAAGAGCTTAACTCCCTTTCTCCAAAAGACTGACGACCTGCGAAAGTCTCTTCTGGAAAAGAAGGGAGAAAAAGTATTCGCAAAGAATTGAACACCCTTCAACATAACAGAAAGAAATCAACAGATGTCTGAAAGATGATATAGATTACGACGAATAACAACAAATGAATTCGCTCTCTTCTGGAACTATATACTCAGAGGCGCACCTTTCTTCACCGAGTTGGTTTAGCCCGGGTGCTTGAACTGAAGAGCAAGAGGTTTGAATCCCTTTGCCAAGTGTACCGCGTGTCTGAAAAAGAGGAAAAAAAAAAACCACTTCAGGTTTCTGCCAGCAGGTGGCCCCCAGAAGACCATACGCTTAAATTGCAGTGACCTTCAGGAAGGACAGAAGAAAATCCTCTTCAGGATTATGTGGCAAACGAACTCCGTAACCTGTGTCGAATATATGAACATGTCTGGGGCCAATTCTGAGGTAGAAATAAAGGTTGTCAAATCGTATATTTCCCCTCTCCAGAGAGATATAGAACCATAAGAAAGGAAATCGAAGGCAGAGGAGGGAAAGGTCTAGCCATCCTTGTGAGAAAAAGCTATAGAACCCCAAAATATATTGCTCAATAGTGAACCTTTTTAGCTTATCTTTACAAGGGGCGAGAGTAATCGATGATATATACCTATACTGGTGTTCAGCCCTCCAAAGAGATTGGAAACTATACACCAACTTTTTTGATGGAAGCGACGAAAGAAAGGATCCGGAAGTTATAAGAGTCAATGATAGTTATTTACAGCTATGGTAAAGTCCTCATTCAAAGGGATTTCAACCCGAAGGAAGTAGAGTCTGATTCTTTAGGTCCACAGAGATATGAGATCATATATAGAGGTTCAAGTACCATGTGTGCTTTGCACTGGACTGTATTATATGTCGTAAGTGTCACAGGTCATTTGCTTCTGCCAGAAAGGCAAATTAAGTGGTTCAGATGGTGATTCGTCAAGTGACAGAGTGTTTGTGTGTGTGTATTTGGAAGGAGAGAGAGAGAGACAGACAGACCCTCTACACCACTACAGATACACAGGACTACACCATCCCCCTCCACATGATGTACTCATCACACACCGTGTGTGTGTGTGTGTGTGTGTGTGTGTGTGTGTGTGTGTGTGTGAGGGGATGGAAAGGGAGGCCACAACACCCACAGATCCAGTCACCTCGTCTTGCCAATTTTGCTCCGTCAAGACCCCACTTGACCACATCAGGTCGAGGACGTCCTTAAAGCATTCTCGGGTACTCATCCTCGAACACACAACGGAGGGAGGTGGTGGGTTTGGTTGGTGGCATCCCGCTCAAACGTGTCTAACGTTGTAAAATGAATCTCTTTAGTGGAAACCAATAATTGAGGATAGGAATTTCATTAAGTTATGTAAATGCTGCGGTCGCTTGCAGTATAAATTCGATACGCTATTTCCGTGTGTGATGCGTGATAAGAACCAACTAATGGAAAAACTGTGCGCAACTTTTGGACTGCGTTGCGCATGGTGATGTGTGTGTGTTTGGCTGGAGTTCCCAGATGTTTATCTCCTCTTATATATGTGTGTGTGTGTGTGTGTGTGTGTGTGGGGACTTTCTGGGTAGTCTGAGAGGTCGTTATCGATATATATATATATATATATATATATATATATATATATATATATATATATATATATATATATATATATATATATATATGGGACTCTTGCAATTATAGGGATGCGCTCCAATCAGGAGCGGTGAAACTATGGGAATTCTTTAAAGCGAGAAGGTCCCCGAGGACACTGTACTCCTTTCCATCCACTAACGAAGACATAAGCTCGTTGAAGCTATAACCACACACACACAAACACACACACACACACACACACATACACGTATATATGTGTGTTTGTGTGTGTCTGTGTGTGTGTGTGTGCGTGTGACACTTAAGTAAAAAAATATTTACATTGATACAGATTAACATCTTCATATGGCCTGGTACCAACCGCGCGTCGCCCCCTATATACCATAACGATCCACTTTATTCTCTCCCATGGACGCCTCTTTTCTCCCTCTCGCTGTACACCTATCCAAGGGAAATGTCAGGACACATCGAACCTCTCTTGAAGTTCAAGTTTCAGTATGCCGATATAACTTTCTCTTAACAGCATTTAGGACGCTTTTTCTCTAATTATACCCGGGTTTAACGATTTTATGCCTCTATGAAATATAACATTATATACACACTTATCAACTGATGGTTTCCTTGTGAGCTGTAGGCAGTGTGATCCTTCCTCTTGGTCTAATTACAATTCCTTTGCAACTTTGCGTTACCTTTGGCGTTTTCATCTACTTCGCGAAGTAGGTTTCGAAAGATATTCGTCCCGCCTCGTAAAGTGGCGTCACTGAAAAAGATTTCTCGATCCTGAACCAGACATAATCGAATCCCTTATTTACTCGATCCTCCTCAGTAATTATAACCCACCGGAATGCTTGCAAAGATCTCTTTCGTGGGATTGGAATCTGTGTGTGTGTGTGTGTGTGTGTGTGTGTGTCTGTGTGTCTGTGTGTGCGTTAGTGAAACAGATGATGCCATTAGTAGCCAAGAAGCTAATTTTGGTGGTTGCTCGAGGGTTCTTTTGTGTGTGTGTGTGTGTGTGTTGTGTGTGTGTGTGTGTGTGTGTGTGTGTGTGTGTGTGTGTGTGTGTGTGTGTGTGTGTGTGTGTGTGTGTGTTGTGTGTGTGTGTGTGTGTGTGTGTGTGTGTGTGTGTGTGTGTTACGGGGAGGAAGTTCTAACACTCGTGTTGCCCCGTCTCTTAACATTGTATATATGTAC
>NC_092279.1:6605043-6640043 GCF_036320965.1 Panulirus ornatus
CATACCTTAAATGGATACTTCCCCGAACACATGATAAAAACCTTAGAAAGATTTCTTTGATGACAAATATTTTTTTTTTTTTCGTTCCCCCCCCCGTGTGGTGCTTTTGACCTGGTCCTGCTCTTGCTGGGGGCAAGGAATGAATAAAAAGAGGATTCGAGTGGTGTGGCCTAAGCCCCGCCTCACAGAATTTTCTAACCTTTCAGTCTTGCTCTTCAAGGGGTTTGGGGGTGGATAGGGGGGTTGGGAGGGCTCCATTTTTTTGAACCCACAGATTGTGTAATGCAATAACAATTTCATTCAAAAAATTTTGTCTAAGTTTGAAATTAAAAGTTATGGATTTTTTTTATGCTAATTTTTTATGAGAGGGTCAAATTTTTTTTCCCCCCAATAGAAGGGTTCCATTTCTTAAACTGATTATTAAATGGATTAACAATTTCAAATATAATTACTGATTATCTTACAATCTATAATCAAAATGTATTGAATTTTGGGGACTCGTTTAATACACTTCAGGGTTTAAGGCTAAACTGTCCTGGTCCAGTTTAAATATTTAAGGAGTAATGATACATTAAACTGTTTTGTGTGTGAGACTGATTTTCTCTCTGTGAAACACAGTGTGTCTATATTTTGCAGCCCAGTTGAAGACGCTGGCTCTGCTCTGTAGTTTTCAAAGGAGGAAGGGAGGAGGTTACCCAGGGAGAACTGGATGAGAGACAGCATCAAGGGAGGAAGGGAGGAGTTTACCCAGGGAGAACTGGATGAGAGACAGCATCAAGAGAAATGAGATAATTCCCTCATATTTACCAGGACACATGAGATGAAGTGCCTTCTGACAATGGCGTGTACTGCAGGAGTTGATTCCTGAAAACTTTGAACATTAACTTGCTCTCAGCTTCGCTGTGATATAGATCTTGTCTGTGATGGAAGTAATAGCACTACATTTTCGAGTGATAGAGAAGGAACTCATGAAGTCTTTTGTTACAGTAAGGTGTGGTATAATTGATGCACCGAGTGGTATGTTGTGAAGGTGAATATTTATAACCTCTCTCTCTCTCTCTCTCTCTCTCTCTCTCTCTCTCTCTCTCTCTCTCTCTCTCTCTCTCTCTCTCTCTCTCTCTCGTCCACTCATCCCCTCACTTTTTTGTGGACAAGCGCTGTACAGACTGGCACGAATTGGCAGATGTTCCCAGGTGTCCAGCTGGATTTATATAGTTATATACATCCTCTACAACTCCTCCTCTTGATGTATATAAAGGGAATGGTTAGAAATGCTTCGGTAATTAGCATAGATCATGTCGTGATGTACCGTCGTCATAAACAGAGTTAGGGAGGAAAATGATGACGAAATGACATATTAAGTTAGCAGCTTCGGGGCTGGGAAAATGATCCCGTAAACTGTCATTTGATTTTGGCAAAAGTTTGCAATAAATTCATTGGCTGATGTGACGTGCAAAAATTTTTGCCACAAAAAAAGAAAAAAAATAATGTACTTACAAAATTGTGTTTCATGTCGAACTATGACATGGGGGTCAGGCAGGTGGTTGGTTGATGTGGCGTACATGGCTTATTCATTCCTAACTACTGATAGAAGAAGGAAGATAAGCCATGGGGATGCGTATTTTGCTATCATTTATCAAGGGTGACTGCGTATAATGATTGGCTATACGACCGTTGCTGTACGTATAATAGTAATTACAGTAATTGTAGGGTTGACAATTAATAACATCATCTTGATGAATTGCTTAAGAGAGTTTGATTCTAAGTGATAGATTGATGCTTAAGCGTCTAATTAACCTTGACATATGTGCTTAACTCTTCTAACACAAGTTGGTTTATGATGTCATCATTATTAAGGCGTTTATCAACTATTGTCTTAAAGGGTTTTTTGGAAGTCATGAATCACTTTTATAATATTCTTTTATGCTTTTTGCAATACGTTTTCTCTCTTAATTTTGAGCCAGATACCTTTACGATAATGTGTTAAATAAGTGAGCAATAAGTGTGTGAATAAGGCAGTCAGTATCATAAACCTATATATATATTTATGTCCGTTATTCGTGTGAAACATTTCATGTAATATAATTTCATCGCTCACCATAGAAAACGCGTCTCTGATCCCATTTTCCTTTCGTGGTAACATCTAGATTTCCTCTATATTATCTGTTGCTGAACCCACGACCTCATTCCTTACTTCCATCTCTTACCCATCCTGTAAAGTTGAGTCAGACAACAGTTAGTTTCTGTATTGGACCAACTGTTTGGATTTTGTCTCTGTCCCTTTGCACGGTAATGCATTCTCTTCCCCAGGGTCGTTCCTCGATGTTTCTCGTGGCTTAACCATCATCCTATTGTGGGATTATCCCGTGATCCTTTGGGATAATAAGGATCCACATTTTACACTACTTCCATCCCTTCTTTTCCCGTCTCTGATCCCCCCTTACATTCTTTGGGGGGTAGATGTGTGGGGGTGTCTGGAGACGTTATTTGACCCCCCCACACCCTATCCAATCTCTCCCCCACACTTACACCCACTGTGGGGAGCTTCTTCAAGACATCTCCTCATTAGCAGAGCCATTAAGTTACCATTTATCATTTATCCTGGTTCTCTGGGGGCCACTTCCTCCCCCCCCCCATACCATCCTTCAATCACAACGGAACTTTTTTATCTATTTATCCTAGCAGCCTGTCTCCCACACAGCCCACCACCCACACAATCCACCAGCCTGCCGCCCACACATCCCATGAGCCTGCCAATCCACAGCCTTTACGGTGGCGTTTATTTATTCATTTATTTTTTTTAGATAACTGATGGCAAGTTTTATGACAGCGGGATTTAACTCCTCGTATGGACTTGTAGAGCAATCGTATGAATTAAAGGGCGATTTTTGAATTTTGTATTATTTCGCCATTTTTCTCCCCATGCCTTTTGTAAGTAAAGAATGCAGAGGAATATTTAATTATTTGTATTTAATGTCATTTATTCGTTTAAAGTCACGGTTAGGTAAGTGTCTTAATTTCAATATGCAATTATGAGAGAATTTTCACATAATCAGAATTATCGTACATCGTGACTGCCGCGTGAGTGCGACGTTGCCCCGGTGAAATTTACTTCCAGCCGTCGGGAACGTATTTCACGGAAATAACCGAATTAATTCCTTCATTTACGGTGTGAGGGATTGTAAATTTAACAGCAACATGAAACTAGTTTTACGCGGAGTTAATTAGCGCGGTTTTTATTTGACAACATTTGGCACCAGTGGGAGAGTATGCCCCTACGGAGGTCAGGCCTTCTTCTCCTGCAGTGTTGATTGTGACGTGTTAGTGACAGTATGTCGAATTGATCATTAACTTTCCATCTCCATATTTATGGCTTTTCCTTCTTTAATACTCGAAAAGTCATTCGGGAAAGTTAGCTACGAAATCCGTCTTACGTCTGGGAGTGACGAAGTAGAATTAACGTCATTGGCGAGAAAAAATATTGGTATTTAATGACTTGTTAATATGTCTTCCTTGTTGGCCCCATTTAATTAAATCAGTGATCGAGATGAATTTATGAATTAAGCCGTTTAATTATGCTTTTACGATACTCTGGTGTTTGTGTTAATGGAAGTGAGATGTAGAAAAAACGTCAAAACTGTCAAAATTGTAGAAAACCAAAAGCATCATTATATTGTGATAAGACTCGATATGTTAATTAGTTTACTACGAACTGGCGTTGTGTTAATTGCATAATTGTTTACTTAACGACTCATCCAGTTGCCAAATAATTATGGTGGATACACACTTTTTTTCTCGAGAAGTTGGCTGAAGAAAGTTACAATTAAAGGCCATAATGAAAATTCAGTGTTACGAAGAATATATATATATATATATATATATATATATATATATATATATATATATATATATATATATATATAGATATATATATATTCTCGAAGGAGACTTTGAAAAAAGCGAGTTTGTGAATCACTTAAAAAAACCTGTTTGGCTAACCATCGTAATGACGTCACTGACAGTTAAACTCCTGCTTCGCTTAATAGATGAGATAACGTGTAGAAAGATGACTTAGTAAAATAGTGATGATGTCTAAGTTTACCAATAAATACAACAGAATAACTATGCAGTTTAAAGAGATAAATTGGACTGGTTTCGTAGCAAAGGAAATACAAAGAATGGTGTTGTGAATATGGCTGGTAGAAACAACATAGTTGTGACAAAAGATATATATATATAAGTTGGTGATATGATTTGAAATTATATATTGGCCTTCATCATGAAGAGTAGATGTTTATTTCTGATAATTGTATAGAAGTTGTGAAGGGAAAAAAGTGAAAGAGTGAGCCTTCTGATAGCTCTGTGGTTGAAAATGAAAATAACTAATAATAGCATTTTTTTTCTAATGTTTTCTGCTGGTTATCACTGGCCAGGATGGTTTTACAAGAGTGTACGCCCTCAGGGAAGAGTTTCTGGAGAAAATGGTGTGAATTGTAAAAAGAGAAAATGCTTTGTAGTGACAGTTGGATAGTGAAGTTGATATGCCTACCTCACGTTTTCTCTCTGTTCTCGATGTATTAAAGTTACAAGGAAGAATTAACTGGCTTGTCTCGTCTCTGTGAACAAATCGAGACAAATTTAAAAAAAAAAGATGATTACTGATGCGTCTGGGCCAATTTCAGACTCGTTCAAGATACTTACTTATTCACAGCGTTAGTGCAAGACGGCGAAGAAAACAGACTCGTTGAACGGAAAGTGAACAAAACACAATCACATCTCATCGCTTTGTGTGACTAAGTTACTGTTTATCTTTCGAGAGCTTTGAACATTGGAAGAAGAAATGCTTGAAGTGTGCATATATATATATACATGACAAACCCATGCCTATGACACATCTTGATTTCTAAACAAGAAAAAGAAAATGAGTCGCTGGTGGTTTTCAAAGAATATCAGACTGTAAAATTAGTGCTTTCTGTTATTGTCATTTGGAACAATGAGCCAACTCTGGGATTATCGACTCCGGCGTGGCTGAGAAGATTAAAAGCGCCTCTGTATTACTCTCTTTCATCCTGTAATCTGGATGGCAATTGGTTCATGAATAGTGGTCAGACCCACTCCGTCACACTGGGTAAGTACAGTCCATTTTCTTATCTGCTGTTTATGTCTGCTGTCTCAACGTGTTCCTTTCACCTCGATGTCTTGGTAGTATTATTATTATCCAGTGGGGTCAGACTTGAACTGGTTCAGACTTGAGTATTCTTGTATTGTTTTCATGGAGGTTTTGGTAATATCTATTTACGTTTGGCGAAGTAGAGAGAGGCACACTAATGTCTTCTGCTTTCCCCCTCAGCGTCCTTTTTGCGGCGTCTTTTACATTCGAAGTCAGTTATTGGTGTCCTTGTGATGCGTAAGTGCGTATGGATGAGGTCTTCATCAACTTGAGCCCAAAATGAGCCACCTTGTATCATGTAGTAGCCGACTGTTGAAACCCGCCATCTTCCTCATCATCTCTCGCTTCATCATCGTCTCTCGCCTCATCATCGTCTCTCACTTCATCTCATCGTCTCTCGCTTCATCTTCATCATCAACTCCAGCCCACACCACAGCGTCACCACCAGTCTATTCTCCCCCAATCTATATTGTCTCCACCCACCACCCATGGTCCCTCATCTCGGGGTCACTTCATCTGCTCACCACCGCTCACAGTGACGGGCCAAATAACCTGCACAGCTTCCCAGCCACAGAGAGAGAGAGAGAGACCTAAGCCTCCTCTCCACAGACAGACAGACACACACACACACACACACACACACACACACACACACACACACACACACACACATACACACACACACACACTTCTCTGTCTCTCGAACACCCATTGGCCACATTAACATACAAACCCTGATCTCACAGTCTCCCATGGACCCTCCCACCATTTTCTCCGCCTCGTACCTGACGCTGGGAAACATGACACACGCAATCACCCCTAATTACTGCCAACCACGCGCGGTAATTGCCTCGTTCGGCTCACAACCCCGAGATCTTGTCTACAGCGTTGGAAATCCCCGGCAGACAAGTTGGTTACGCGAATCACATCAGAAACCGGTTCTCAGGCTAACTAGCAGTTTGCAACAGCGTCACAACTGGTGCTTTCACCAGCCACATGTGGCGAAAATGGACAAGGAGCGAGGGCTCCAGTGGGAGATCAAAGGCCATATCAACCCAGAGCTTGTATGCGGTACGGGATTCGAACTCGGGGTGTGGGCTAGACACTCGACAAGCAGTGGGGAGGTGTGTGTGTGTGTGTGTGTGAACCCCACTTGGCCCTGACGGTGCCAAAAACAAACACCCCACCCCCTCTCCCACCTCACACCGTTTTCTGTGGTGCTTATAAAATCCTGACTTGCAATAGCAGGTTGTTAGAACGCCAAGCGCTTAACGCCAACACACCCTCTTGTGAGGACAGTAATGGGAACAATTTTCCAAGCCTGCATTAACAGGTTTGTCCTCCATCCAGACGCGTTCCAAGTCCTTTCCTCTGGGGTCGGTTTTTATGTACCCCTGCATTAGCTGTGTGTAGATGGCGACTGTGTTGTGTGTGTCTGTGTGTGATAACCAGATGTTTACCTTGTGTTTTGCCTCGTTCCCCAGTGCCCTTAACGTGAACATTTACGACATTGTGAAGCTCTGCTGTCGCAGTGGATGTCGTGTACTGCTCCCGACGTGTCGCAAAATCGTAGGTTTCCTGCGATTGCGTCGTACAGCAAGCTGGTTTCTTGGACGTATAGCATTGTCTTGTACAGTCTATCGTACAGTCAGTTGAAGTAGTTGGTTGTGTGCACCTCCATAGTTACGATTGCTTAATTGGTGCTGCTACGTTTATGTGTCCTAATTCTAAACTACCTATCCTCGAAATGGTATCAGATATGAATGCATTTGTATCCTTTTTCCTGAATATTAACCAAGGTGATTTCCTACAGGATATGGAAAAAGGCGTGACACATATACGCATAAATGCAGGTTTTCAACTTAATATTTTCAACATTTTGAATCCTTGTATACTTCGCAGGCGCCGAAGGAAAGGTATACACGAAGCATTTTTCGAAGACTTGTGTCAAAGAATGGCTTCAGTGTGCATGTCGTCTGTCAGACTATTGGGATATGCTTCTCTGTACTGACTTCAAAAAGATGAGATCATTTCTTATCTCGGAAAACGAGAGGCTGGAAATCATGAGAGTTCACGTTCCATTGAGACGCATTTTCGCCCGCTGCTGGAGTGTGTCTCTCCCCCCTCCCTGGTTAGCGCCGTTCGGTATTGTGCCACCGTCGTTCCAATTCACTGTTTCGTGATGTAAAGCGGGTTAACTGGAGCAAAATCTCACCTCGCCATGTCGTCCCCCCGCGAGAGGCTGGCAGTTGTCAACTCAAAGTTTTACGCTGAGAACATTGCGATATGTAGATGTGAATCTCCATACTTCAGGTCCAACCGTTTTCACATTCGTATTTCCCAAGGGCACACAGCTCTGGGTAGTCTGTTCTTCGTACCGTGACTTAACTAGACGATGGTTCCTCCGTTTCCCTTTTTTTTTTTTTTACTCGTGAGGGCCTGTGACATGATGGTGACCTCTGGGTTCGTTACCCAGGTCTCCTTCGTACCGGAGAGTGTCTATATATATAATGAGAGCGAGACACACGTTGCTCATAGATTGTTAGAAGTTGTTTGGACTTAATTTGTGCCCGAGTTTCTCATTTGGCCCCCCCCTTTTTTTTTTCCCTAAGGTAGACGGTATTAATCATCGTATGTACATATTCGTACTGCAGTTCATTTTCATCTTGTATCAGAGTTGAAGGCTTTTAGTGTAAGTGCAGATTATCCATTCGATAGATTGGAATTTCATGCATTACTTTAGTATTAAATCTGAATAGATGAGCTGGCTCGATGTGTTATTATACTTCAGATGTTGATCGTCTCTTGTTTTGGTAATTTACTGATGGATACTCGATCTTATGTCCTGTCTTGTAGTTCCCACGAGATCTTGATCTACAAGGTGTTGGTAGCTGGTAGGGATGCGCTGTCCACGAATGAGACGACAGAGTGGGATTTAAAAAGCAAGGGATAGACGACTGGATACGTGACTTAATGGATGATGGATAGTAGTACACTCAAATATTATGGATAGTGAGCGAGTTCCATATTGTAAGGGGTGAATGGTGAGACACGTATTGTAAGGGGTGAATGATGAGACCCGTATTGTAAGGGGTGAATGGTGAGACACGTATTGTAAGGGGTGAATGATGAGACCCGTATTGTAAGGGGTGAATGGTGAGACACGTATTGTAAGGGGTGAATGGTGAGACACGTATTGTAAGGGGTGAATGGTGAGACACGTATTGTAAGGGGTGAATGATGAGACCCGTATTGTAAGGGGTGAATGGTGAGACACGTATTGTAAGGGGTGAATGGTGAGACACGTATTGTAAGGGGTGAATGGTGAGACACGTATTGTAAGGGGTGAATGGTGAGACCCGTATTGTAAGGGGTGAATGGTGAGACACGTATTGTAAGGGGTGAATGGTGAGACACGTATTGTAAGGGGTGAATGGTGAGACACGTATTGTAAGGGGTGAATGGTGAGACACGTATTGTAAGGGGTGAATGGTGAGACACGTATTGTAAGGGGTGAATGGTGAGACACGTATTGTAAGGGGTGAATGGTGAGACACGTATTGTAAGGGGTGAATGGTGAGACACGTATTGTAAGGGGTGAATGGTGAGACACGTATTGTAAGGGGTGAATGGTGAGACACGTATTGTAAGGGGTGAATGATGAGACCCGTATTGTAAGGGGTGAATGGTGAGACACGTATTGTAAGGGGTGAATGGTGAGACACGTATTGTAAGGGGTGAATGGTGAGACACGTATTGTAAGGGGTGAATGGTGAGACACGTATTGTAAGGGGTGAATGGTGAGACACGTATTGTAAGGGGTGAATGGTGAGACACGTATTGTAAGGGGTGAATGGTGAGACACGTATTGTAAGGGGTGAATGGTGAGACACGTATTGTAAGGGGTGAATGGTGAGACACGTATTGTAAGGGGTGAATGGTGAGACACGTATTGTAAGGGGTGAATGGTGAGACACGTATTGTAAGGGGTGAATGATGAGACCCGTATTGTAAGGGGTGAATGATGAGACCCGTATTGTAAGGGGTGAATGGTGAGACACGTATTGTAAGGGGTGAATGGTGAGACACGTATTGTAAGGGGTGAATGGTGAGACACGTATTGTAAGGGGTGAATGGTGAGACACGTATTGTAAGGGGTGAATGGTGAGACACGTATTGTAAGGGGTGAATGGTGAGACACGTATTGTAAGGGGTGAATGGTGAGACACGTATTGTAAGGGGTGAATGGTGAGACACGTATTGTAAGGGGTGAATGGTGAGACACGTATTGTAAGGGGTGAATGGTGAGACACGTATTGTAAGGGGTGAATGGTGAGACACGTATTGTAAGGGGTGAATGGTGAGACACGTATTGTAAGGGGTGAATGGTGAGACACGTATTGTAAGGGGTGAATGGTGAGACACGTATTGTAAGGGGTGAATGATGAGACCCGTATTGTAAGGGGTGAATGGTGAGACACGTATTGTAAGGGGTGAATGGTGAGACACGTATTGTAAGGGGTGAATGGTGAGACACGTATTGTAAGGGGTGAATGGTGAGACACGTATTGTAAGGGGTGAATGGTGAGACACGTATTGTAAGGGGTGAATGGTGAGACACGTATTGTAAGGGGTGAATGGTGAGACACGTATTGTAAGGGGTGAATGGTGAGACACGTATTGTAAGGGGTGAATGGTGAGACACGTATTGTAAGGGGTGAATGATGAGACCCGTATTGTAAGGGGTGAATGGTGAGACACGTATTGTAAGGGGTGAATGGTGAGACACGTATTGTAAGGGGTGAATGGTGAGACACGTATTGTAAGGGGTGAATGGTGAGACACGTATTGTAAGGGGTGAATGGTGAGACACGTATTGTAAGGGGTGAATGGTGAGACACGTATTGTAAGGGGTGAATGGTGAGACACGTATTGTAAGGGGTGAATGGTGAGACACGTATTGTAAGGGGTGAATGGTGAGACACGTATTGTAAGGGGTGAATGGTGAGACACGTATTGTAAGGGGTGAATGGTGAGACACGTATTGTAAGGGGTGAATGGTGAGACACGTATTGTAAGGGGTGAATGGTGAGACACGTATTGTAAGGGGTGAATGGTGAGACACGTATTGTAAGGGGTGAATGGTGAGACACGTATTGTAAGGGGTGAATGGTGAGACACGTATTGTAAGGGGTGAATGGTGAGACACGTATTGTAAGGGGTGAATGGTGAGACACGTATTGTAAGGGGTGAATGGTGAGACACGTATTGTAAGGGGTGAATGGTGAGACACGTATTGTAAGGGGTGAATGGTGAGACACGTATTGTAAGGGGTGAATGGTGAGACACGTATTGTAAGGGGTGAATGGTGAGACACGTATTGTAAGGGGTGAATGGTGAGACACGTATTGTAAGGGGTGAATGGTGAGACACGTATTGTAAGGGGTGAATGGTGAGACACGTATTGTAAGGGGTGAATGGTGAGACACGTATTGTAAGGGGTGAATGGTGAGACACGTATTGTAAGGGGTGAATGATGAGACCCGTATTGTAAGGGGTGAATGATGAGACCCGTATTGTAAGGGGTGAATGGTGAGACACGTATTGTAAGGGGTGAATGGTGAGACACGTATTGTAAGGGGTGAATGGTGAGACACGTATTGTAAGGGGTGAATGGTGAGACACGTATTGTAAGGGGTGAATGGTGAGACCCGTATTGTAAGGGGTGAATGGTGAAACTCGTACTGTAAGGGGTGAATAGTGAGACTCGTATTGTAAGGGGTGAATGGTGAGACACGTATTGTAAGGGGTGAATGGTGAGACACGTATTGTAAGGGGTGAATGGTGAGACACGTATTGTAAGGGGTGAATGGTGAGACACGTATTGTAAGGGGTGAATGGTGAGACACGTATTGTAAGGGGTGAATGGTGAGACACGTATTGTAAGGGGTGAATGGTGAGACACGTATTGTAAGGGGTGAATGGTGAGACACGTATTGTAAGGGGTGAATGGTGAGACACGTATTGTAAGGGGTGAATGGTGAGACACGTATTGTAAGGGGTGAATGGTGAGACACGTATTGTAAGGGGTGAATGGTGAGACACGTATTGTAAGGGGTGAATGGTGAGACACGTATTGTAAGGGGTGAATGGTGAGACACGTATTGTAAGGGGTGAATGGTGAGACACGTATTGTAAGGGGTGAATGGTGAGACACGTATTGTAAGGGGTGAATGGTGAGACACGTATTGTAAGGGGTGAATGATGAGACCCGTATTGTAAGGGGTGAATGGTGAGACACGTATTGTAAGGGGTGAATGGTGAGACACGTATTGTAAGGGGTGAATGGTGAGACACGTATTGTAAGGGGTGAATGGTGAGACACGTATTGTAAGGGGTGAATGGTGAGACACGTATTGTAAGGGGTGAATGGTGAGACACGTATTGTAAGGGGTGAATGGTGAGACACGTATTGTAAGGGGTGAATGGTGAGACACGTATTGTAAGGGGTGAATGGTGAGACACGTATTGTAAGGGGTGAATGGTGAGACACGTATTGTAAGGGGTGAATGGTGAGACACGTATTGTAAGGGGTGAATGGTGAGACACGTATTGTAAGGGGTGAATGGTGAGACACGTATTGTAAGGGGTGAATGGTGAGACACGTATTGTAAGGGGTGAATGGTGAGACACGTATTGTAAGGGGTGAATGATGAGACCCGTATTGTAAGGGGTGAATGGTGAGACACGTATTGTAAGGGGTGAATGGTGAGACACGTATTGTAAGGGGTGAATGGTGAGACACGTATTGTAAGGGGTGAATGGTGAGACACGTATTGTAAGGGGTGAATGGTGAGACACGTATTGTAAGGGGTGAATGGTGAGACACGTATTGTAAGGGGTGAATGGTGAGACACGTATTGTAAGGGGTGAATGGTGAGACACGTATTGTAAGGGGTGAATGGTGAGACACGTATTGTAAGGGGTGAATGGTGAGACACGTATTGTAAGGGGTGAATGGTGAGACACGTATTGTAAGGGGTGAATGGTGAGACACGTATTGTAAGGGGTGAATGGTGAGACACGTATTGTAAGGGGTGAATGGTGAGACACGTATTGTAAGGGGTGAATGGTGAGACACGTATTGTAAGGGGTGAATGGTGAGACACGTATTGTAAGGGGTGAATGGTGAGACACGTATTGTAAGGGGTGAATGGTGAGACACGTATTGTAAGGGGTGAATGGTGAGACACGTATTGTAAGGGGTGAATGGTGAGACACGTATTGTAAGGGGTGAATGGTGAGACACGTATTGTAAGGGGTGAATGGTGAGACACGTATTGTAAGGGGTGAATGGTGAGACACGTATTGTAAGGGGTGAATGGTGAGACACGTATTGTAAGGGGTGAATGGTGAGACACGTATTGTAAGGGGTGAATGGTGAGACACGTATTGTAAGGGGTGAATGGTGAGACACGTATTGTAAGGGGTGAATGGTGAGACACGTATTGTAAGGGGTGAATGGTGAGACACGTATTGTAAGGGGTGAATGGTGAGACACGTATTGTAAGGGGTGAATGGTGAGACACGTATTGTAAGGGGTGAATGGTGAGACACGTATTGTAAGGGGTGAATGGTGAGACACGTATTGTAAGGGGTGAATGGTGAGACACGTATTGTAAGGGGTGAATGGTGAGACACGTATTGTAAGGGGTGAATGGTGAGACACGTATTGTAAGGGGTGAATGGTGAGACACGTATTGTAAGGGGTGAATGGTGAGACACGTATTGTAAGGGGTGAATGGTGAGACACGTATTGTAAGGGGTGAATGGTGAGACACGTATTGTAAGGGGTGAATGATGAGACCCGTATTGTAAGGGGTGAATGGTGAGACACGTATTGTAAGGGGTGAATGGTGAGACACGTATTGTAAGGGGTGAATGGTGAGACACGTATTGTAAGGGGTGAATGATGAGACCCGTATTGTAAGGGGTGAATGATGAGACCCGTATTGTAAGGGGTGAATGATGAGACCCGTATTGTAAGGGGTGAATGATGAGACCCGTATTGTAAGGGGTGAATGGTGAGACACGTATTGTAAGGGGTGAATGGTGAGACACGTATTGTAAGGGGTGAATGGTGAGACACGTATTGTAAGGGGTGAATGGTGAGACACGTATTGTAAGGGGTGAATGGTGAGACACGTATTGTAAGGGGTGAATGGTGAGACACGTATTGTAAGGGGTGAATGGTGAGACACGTATTGTAAGGGGTGAATGGTGAGACACGTATTGTAAGGGGTGAATGGTGAGACACGTATTGTAAGGGGTGAATGGTGAGACACGTATTGTAAGGGGTGAATGGTGAGACACGTATTGTAAGGGGTGAATGGTGAGACACGTATTGTAAGGGGTGAATGGTGAGACACGTATTGTAAGGGGTGAATGGTGAGACACGTATTGTAAGGGGTGAATGGTGAGACACGTATTGTAAGGGGTGAATGGTGAGACACGTATTGTAAGGGGTGAATGATGAGACCCGTATTGTAAGGGGTGAATGGTGAGACACGTATTGTAAGGGGTGAATGGTGAGACACGTATTGTAAGGGGTGAATGGTGAGACACGTATTGTAAGGGGTGAATGGTGAGACACGTATTGTAAGGGGTGAATGGTGAGACACGTATTGTAAGGGGTGAATGGTGAGACACGTATTGTAAGGGGTGAATGGTGAGACACGTATTGTAAGGGGTGAATGGTGAGACACGTATTGTAAGGGGTGAATGGTGAGACACGTATTGTAAGGGGTGAATGGTGAGACACGTATTGTAAGGGGTGAATGGTGAGACACGTATTGTAAGGGGTGAATGGTGAGACACGTATTGTAAGGGGTGAATGGTGAGACACGTATTGTAAGGGGTGAATGGTGAGACACGTATTGTAAGGGGTGAATGGTGAGACACGTATTGTAAGGGGTGAATGGTGAGACACGTATTGTAAGGGGTGAATGGTGAGACACGTATTGTAAGGGGTGAATGGTGAGACACGTATTGTAAGGGGTGAATGGTGAGACACGTATTGTAAGGGGTGAATGGTGAGACACGTATTGTAAGGGGTGAATGGTGAGACACGTATTGTAAGGGGTGAATGGTGAGACACGTATTGTAAGGGGTGAATGGTGAGACACGTATTGTAAGGGGTGAATGGTGAGACACGTATTGTAAGGGGTGAATGGTGAGACACGTATTGTAAGGGGTGAATGGTGAGACACGTATTGTAAGGGGTGAATGGTGAGACACGTATTGTAAGGGGTGAATGGTGAGACACGTATTGTAAGGGGTGAATGGTGAGACACGTATTGTAAGGGGTGAATGGTGAGACACGTATTGTAAGGGGTGAATGGTGAGACACGTATTGTAAGGGGTGAATGGTGAGACACGTATTGTAAGGGGTGAATGGTGAGACACGTATTGTAAGGGGTGAATGATGAGACCCGTATTGTAAGGGGTGAATGGTGAGACACGTATTGTAAGGGGTGAATGGTGAGACACGTATTGTAAGGGGTGAATGGTGAGACACGTATTGTAAGGGGTGAATGGTGAGACACGTATTGTAAGGGGTGAATGGTGAGACACGTATTGTAAGGGGTGAATGGTGAGACACGTATTGTAAGGGGTGAATGGTGAGACACGTATTGTAAGGGGTGAATGGTGAGACACGTATTGTAAGGGGTGAATGGTGAGACACGTATTGTAAGGGGTGAATGGTGAGACACGTATTGTAAGGGGTGAATGGTGAGACACGTATTGTAAGGGGTGAATGATGAGACCCGTATTGTAAGGGGTGAATGGTGAGACACGTATTGTCAGGTAATGAGGATGGCAATGGCTGGAAATGGACGGGATATTTTTTTTTTTCTTCGGGTTTGTAATATAAGGAAAACGGGACGTGAGGATCGGCTTGAGAAAGGGACATGACAGTGGGCCTAGTGACTTACCTATTCCCAGAAAATGACTATAAGTAAATGTAATCTTAGTTACTGTCATTTTCGTAATTACCTTTCCTTCACTACGCTATGTTTAAGGTTGGAAGATTACATTTCACCGTTTTCTATTCGCTGTACTACTCTAAACTCCCCTCCCATCTTCATTGCCAAGGCCGTCCTTATCTATCTGGGTCATTTCATGTTCACTGTACGCCCCCCTCATCTTCTGTAGCATAAGTCCACTCTACTCATCTTCACTCCACAGTTCAGTAACACTCCGTCATCTTCACTACACACTTCAGTAACACACCGTCATCTTCACTACACACTTCAGTAACACTCCGTCATCTTCACTGCACACTTCAGTAACACACCGTCATCTTCACTACACACTTCAGTAACACACCGTCATCTTCACTATGAAACTTAGTTCAAGGATGAGAGTGGCGGACTTTTTTGAACTTATTCACAGACGAACAGACAGACAGACACAGACAGACACAAGCGAACAGACGAATGGCATCACCATTGACACCGATAGATATTAACCATCACTGATAGATCATACGAGAAGGCCATGATCACCATCATCATCACTATCATCATCATCATCACTATCGTGACAGTGACCCCCCCATGTCATGGGGGTCATACTCATGCGGCTGGGGGGGGGGGGGGCTTAATGACATCACGACGCGTCAGGTCTAGCAGGTGACCTGTGAATGCCACCCCCCCCCCTCCCTTTTCCCCCCTCCCTTTTCCCCCTTCCTCCCCATCCCCCCCCCCTAGTTAATGAACCCATTAAAGGGGAAGATAAAACTGCCCAAGTGCGGATAGCTTTCATGGGTGTTGGCTAAAGCACTCGCGCAAATTACCGCCCATAATTAACGATTGTACCACGGGTCGTCAGAAGGGAGGGAGGGGAAAAAAAAAAGAAAGAAAAAAAGAATTAATTTCTATCTCCCGCCCCCCCCCCCCCGCCCCCCCTCCCGGGGTCGGGGTTATTCAGCCATTTTTTTTTTTTTATCCCCTCCTCCCCCGTTTAGGTGACCATAGGACATGTTTCCCACGACCTAAATGTAGCGCCGTGCTTCTGTTTTTTTTGTTTTTTTTGTATATATATATATATATATTTTAAAGTTGATGGCGCTATCATTTTTTTTTCCTTCTTTCCAGTGACTTCGTGAAGGTCTATGATGATTTGAATGGAAAAACAGCGTTTAAAAATCAAAGGCATTTTTTCCTCCCCTATCTGTGTATGAGTATAGACGAATATAGCATATATTCTCTATATCATCTGCTATAGTATTGTTGCGAATACATTGCAATTTGACTCGATATTGCAATCTACGATTTTATTTAGATTTGTTATTTCGTGAATAATAATGTCATTTTTCTTGAATTTTTTGAAATTTTTTTGATGAAAAATGTTTGATATATTGCCACCGAGTTTTAAGTCTATTATAGAAGTTAGATTATCTAGTGATGCTGTTTATTTATAGTATTTGTTTTGATTCACTTTTTTATTGTGTGTCCGTACGTCTGTGTGTGTGTGTGTATGTATGTGCGTTATTGTTATTTGTGTGTTACGGAGAGAGAGAGAGAGAGAGAGAGAGAGAGAGAGAGAGAGAGAGAGAGAGAGAGAGAGAGAGAGTTTTACACTCGTGTTGCCCTGTCTCTTAAACTTGTATATATGTAATGTCTTTACTCATGTGTATGTACACACACACACACACACACACACACACACACACACACACACACACACACCGGCACAATATCAATTGCTGTTTTGCATTTATATTTCCAAAGTCTTAATCTATTCTTTGATTTCTTTTCATATTCCTGTTTCACTTCAGTTCTTTAATAGTTCAACTTGGTCTGTTTTAGGGTGTATTCTGTTGCAGTGCTCCGTTTTCTACATTGATTCCAGTATATGTGCTGTATTTTTAAATCTATTCTTTTCCTGCTTTTTAATCTCCAATTTCTCATAGTTAGTTATATACATAGTTTCTGTTGCGCATATTTAAATGTATTTGAGGTATTTCATTTAGTAGGATATTACTGTATATATATATATATATATATATATATATATATATATATATATATATATATATATATGTAAAGGAACTTTTTATCTTTTTTTTATCTTATAATTGTCTCCAGTTATGGAGGTAATTACGTTCATCGTACGGAAGTCTTTCGTATTATCATCGACGCTATTTCAGACTCGGGTAGATGATGTTGTGGTGGTGAGGTAGCCGGTATATTATTACACCGTCGATGATTTTATGGCGAGGAAGAGATGAATTGGTGGAGCTGGGCAGCCAATTTACTCGACCACGTAATAATTAACAGCCATCCCCACACACACACACACACACACACACACACACCCACAGCCAGCTTCCTGCTGCTCCCTAGTGGTTGAGGGCTAGTGGTACTAATGGTGTTGTGTTGTGGTCCCCTTGTGGCTATATGTATATATATATATATATATATATATATATATATATATATATATATATATATATGTTTACCAAATAGCGTCCTAGCTTCGTCTCTTCGATGTATATCAACTGACTGTTATATTTCTCTCTTGTGTCTCCCCTGATGATGTGATTATTACACGAAAGTGCACTTGGGAACTTTTTGTGTTTCATTTTCCCCGTGGACTCAGGAATATATATATATATAGATAGATAGATAGATAGATAGAAAGATATTTAGAATCTACTCTCTCTCCTCATATGATGTTTATAACTGGTTTTTAATTAGACGCGAGAAAACACATTTAGATATGTAGGAAGGTTCCTTAATGATGGACTTGGTAGGATACATATTATGTATTTATGCTATTACTGTAGTTCATAGTGTAGACTGTAGCTGCTGTAATGATTAATTATAACGCCAAAGGCATAGATTATTAAGAGACATATGAAAATTATAGATAGTTTAGAGAGAGAGAGAGAGAGAGAGAGAGAGAGAGAGAGAGAGAGAGAGAGAATTATGGGAGTGGAAGGGACAGATGTTCAAACAAGACGAAGGAAGTTGAGAATGGATACAAAACGAGGAAAATCCAGACGAAGTGATATTTATAAGTTATTTATCTATTTACTCCGAGGGCATATATGTCATTAAGTAATGAAGTATTGATTATTGGCTGGGAGGGAGGGAGGTTAAAAAACCCACACGAGTTTTTCTTTACCATTCAACAGAGGTCATTACACCCCCTCCCTCTGGAGGCCTAATATGTCATCTTCCTCAAACAAGCAAAGTCTCCCCCAAAGTTTTCCCAATATCTCGTCTGTTCAACGAGGAAGGTGTGTGTGTGTGTGTGTGCCTCTCTCTCTCTCTCTCTCTCTCTCTCTCTCTCTCTCTCTCTCTCTCTCTCTCTCTCTCTCTCTCTATCTTTCCCTCTGCTTGCACCATTCTTGCTGCTTTCGCCCCTGCGTTAGGGAGGGACAGAAAATTTCGTCATTGTTTACGCCCGCGAAATGAATATTGTATTTCAGTAATTTCCTTTTTTTTTTTCTTCTTCTTCTTCTTTGTCCTGCTGTTATCAAGCGTCATCGTGTGTGTGTGTGTGTGTCAGAGGCCAGCACACATCTCCCCCTCCACCCCTGGCTCTATAGCAGGCCAGAACCATAGCCCCATATTGTTACCTTCCCCAGCACACTGGGCTAACAATGTATTTTGGTTAGAACGGGAGTTACGTGTGTGTGTGTGTGTGTGTGTTGTGTGTGTGTGAGTGAGCGTGTGTGTGTGTGAGGTTTAGTGTGTATGAGTGTATGTTGTGTGTGTGTGTGTGTGTGTGTGTGTGTATGTGTTGTGTGTGTGTGTGAGTGAGTGTGTGTGGGCGTGTGTGTGTGTGTGTGTGTGAGGGTTTGTATGTTGTGTGTGTGTGTGTGAGTGTGTGTGTACGTGTATGTGTGTGTGAGGGTTTGTATGTTGTGTGTGTGTGTGTGTGTGTGTGTGTGTGTGTGTGTGTGTATGAAGGTTTGGTTACGGGGGCAATATGCAGTCGGGTAGACAAGGGCTAGTCCTGTTGGCTAGACAGACAGATCTTGTACTTGGTTAGGAAAGGACAGTAGTTGGTTAGCAAGAACTTGTGAATGTAGGAATGTAGGACCCCTCCCCCCCCCCCACCTCCCAGATCCATCCCCCCATATCCACCCTCCTCTCTCTCTCTCTCTCTCTCTCTCTCTCTCTCTCTCTCTCTCTCTCTCTCTCTCTCTCTCTCTCTTCCCCTCCCCCCCAGCGAGATTTTGTAATATGCGATTTCTTTCTTTTTTGAGACAAAAAAAAAAAAATGGGGTCAAGAATCTACAGTGCTTATATAAGAGAGACAGAAAAAAGGGGAAAAAGTTTGTCCCTTATGGGTTCTTTTTTTCAGGAAGCTGTTGGAGAGAGAGAGAGGGAGAGAGAGAGAGAGAGAGAGAGAGAGAGAGAGAGAGAGAGAGAGAGAGAGGAGAGAGAGCCATGGTGGTGTCAGGGAATGAACCGCTTATGGTCGTGTTTGCAGCAAAAAATAACCCGACTTTGTACTTTACGGGACAAGTTCCAGAAAATTAGTTCGAGTTGGCCTTAAAATCCCGCCACACTGGCTTATTGGGTTGTACCTCTACAACCAAACCCCTAACCCACCGAAAACCAAACCTCCCCTGTCCGGGGCAGACCCCAGAGAAAGAGAGAGAGAGAGAGAGAGAGAGAGAGAGAGAGAGAGAGAGAGAGAGAGAGAGAGAGAGAGAGAGAGAGTCTTATGTTTTCTGAAGAATTACGTTCTTGTGTATCTAAGTCAATTCGATCCTTCAATACTCCTACTACTACGTCTTAAAAGGAGAGGAAGTTCCCTTGTATGGAGGATCGATAAGGATTCGAACCCTGTCACTGTGCTTGGAAAGCATTTAGGATCCTACTGTGCCTTTGGGTACACTAACGTTATATACAAACTAATTTTTATCTCAGATTTAAGTCATTTAATGAGCCATATTCCTGTTTTATATATATATATATATATATATATATATATATATATATATATATATATATATATATATATATATATATATATATATATATATTTTTTTTTTTTTTCATACTATTCGCCATTTCCCGCGATAGCGAGGTAGCGTTAAGAACAGAGGACTGGGCCTTTTAGAGAATACCCTCAACTGGCCCCCATCTCTGTTCCTTCTTTTGGAAAATTAAAAAAAAAAACCAGAGGGGAGGATTTCCAGGCCCCCGCTCCCTTCCCTTTTAGTCGCCTTCTACGACACGCAGGGAATACGTGGGAAGTATTCTTTCTCCCCTATCCCCAGGGATATATATATATATATATATATATATATATATATATATATATATATATATATATATATATATATATCCCTGGGGATAGGGGAGAAAGAATACTTCCCACGCATTCCCTGCGTGTCGTAGAAGGCGACTAAAAGGGAAGGGAGCGGGGGGCTGGAAATCCTCCCCTCTCATTTTTTTTTTTTTTTTTTTTTAATTTTCCAAAAGAAGGAACAGAGAAGAGGGCCAGGTGAGGATATTCCCTCAAAGGCCCAGTCCTCTGTTCTTAACGCTACCTCGCTATCGCGGGAAATAGCGAATAGTATGAAAAAAAAAAAGAAAAAAAAAAAAAAAAATATATATATATATATATATATATATATATATATATATATATATATATATATATATATATATATAGTGAGAGGCTATCTCATTTAAATCCCTATTTTAAATAAATGAAATAAGAGAATTTCGCTCTTTTTTTTGCGTCTATACACACATCTTAATGAGCTTTGTTGATTACTTACGCATTTTTGATTACAGTGATGATAATCCTTTTACGGAAATGGAATATATGATTAATATCAGTGTTATATATTTTTTTTCTACTTTTTTCGCTAGATGGAATAGAATAATTGTATTGATTCTATGTCTTAGTTTATTCATACAGGTGTTTACATTGCCATATAACACAGGGATTATTACTATTATGATCATCATAGTTTGATGTGATAAGTCTCTGTGTGCCATTATGCTCAGATGATAATTGATCGATTGATCAATTGATCAGTGCGAATAAGAACACACTTGAAGTCCAAGTTAGGCCAGAAGACTTCCTTCGCCTCGAGATGACGTGTTCTATCATTTTTGGTTGAGCGGATCAGCTGTTTGATTTGGAAATTTCCCAAGGGAGATGAACAATTAAGGAGCAGAAATGATGATGATTACTTTTAATTTTTTTGTAGTAAAAACCACGACAGTTATACAAAAAAAATCAATTTTTTTAGTCAGTCGAAATTTTTAATTCCTATATGGGGCTGAAGCTCCGTTTTACGTGGGAAAGTGTGTAAGTCATATGCAAAGAATATATATATATATATATATATATATATATATATATATATTTTTTTTTTTTTTTTTTTTTTTTTTTATACTTTGTCGCTGTCTCCCGCGTTTGCGAGGTAGCGCAAGGAAACAGACGAAAGAAATGGCCCCCCCCCCCCATACACATGTACATACACACGTCCACACACGCAAATATACATACCTACACAGCTTTCCATGGTTTACCCCAGACGCTTCACATGCCTTGCTTCAATCCACTGACAGCACGTCAACCCCTGTATACCACATGACTCCAATTCACTCTATTTCTTGCCCTCCTTTCACCCTCCTGCATGTTCAGGCCCCGATCACACAAAATCTTTTTCACTCCATCTTTCCACCTCCAATTTGGTCTCCCTCTTCTCCTCGTTCCCTCCACCTCCGACACATATATCCTCTTGGTCAATCTCTCCTCACTCATTCTCTCCATGTGCCCAAACCATTTCAAAACACCCTCTTCTGCTCTCTCAACCACGCTCTTTTTATTTCCACACATCTCTCTTACCCTTACGTTACTTACTCGCTCAAACCACCTCACACCACACATTGTCCTCAAACATCTCATATATATATATATATATGTATATATATATATATATATATGTAAAGGCCCATAGACTTTCCGTCAACGTGGGTCAACGTTATTTCGAGCTAAAAAAAAAAAAATGGTGTTTACATTTAAACGTTTCTCTTCTCTGGGCGGAGTTTAAATGACGTGAGATTTTTTTTTCTTTTTTTTTAATGATAGACGATAGATGAATATGGAATTCTGGTTAATGTCTTTAGTCTCACAAAATGTGCATGTCTGTCGTCTGGTAACGGAATTATCCTCTCTCTCTCTCTCTCTCTCTCTCTCTCTCTCTCTATCTCTATCTCTATCTATCTATCTTCTCTCTCTCTATCTTCTCTCTCTCTCTCTCTCTCTCTCTCTCTCTCTCTCTCTCTCTCTATCTTCTCTCTCTCTCTCTCTCTCCCTCTCTCTCTCTCTCTCTCTCTCTCTCTTTGTACAGGAGTGAATTCCCCCTTTTTATTTAAGGTAGTTCTTTTCTTTTGAGCCAACTTAAACCACAATACTTTGACTTCTTCTTGTATTGACGGTGGTTCTTCTAACCCCGGTTGGAAGAGTTTTACGTTAATGATATATTTAATGCGTTTTAATTAAATAATTAAGAATGTCAGAGTACTCATCTTTTTACTAATCATGACCTGGTAAAGATTATGCATGGCAGTGTTTGAATTCATCATTGTAAATGATGGTTGTTGAATGCAACATGATGCATGATGGTGTTTGAATTCATCATTGTGCATGATGGTGTTTGACTTCATCATTGTGCATGATGATGTTTGAATTCATCATTGTCCATGATGGTGTTTGAATTCATCATTGTGCATGATGATGTTTGACTTCGTCATTATGCATGATAGTGATTGACTTCATCATTGTGCATGATGATGTTTGAATTCATCATTGTCCATGGTGGTGTTTGAATTCATCATTGTGCATGATGGTCTTTGAATTCATCATTGTGCATGATGGTGTTTGAATTCATCATTGTCCATGGTGATGTTTGACTTCATCATTGTGCATGATGATGTTTGAATTCATCATTGTCCATGGTGATGTTTGAATTCATCATTGTGCATGATGATGTTTGAATTCATCATTGTGCATGATGGTGTTTGATTACATCATTATGCATGATGATGTTTGAATTCATCATTGTCCATGGTGGTGTTTGAATTCATCATTGTGCATGATGGTGTTTGAATTCATCATTGTCCATGATGGTGTTTGAATTCATCATTGTGCATGATGGTGTTTGAATTCATCATGATGCACGAGGTTGTCTGACATCATCCTTAGGCCTGCGAGTGCTTGACTTCATCATTATGCACGAAGACGTTTTCATTGTAACTCCCCCTTGGTCTTGGTGAAGCCATAGAATTGAGCAATACAAATATGGAGGTGTGAGTCGAGGAGAAGTGGTGAATGGTGTTTCTAAAAGCACTCTCTCATGTTTATGCGAGATGAGGGAATTAACCACCATTAATATCTCTTCCTTGTATATCAAGTGATTGTTATATTTCTTTTCTTGTGTCTCCCCTGATGATGTGGTGATGATTACACGAAAGTGCACTTGGGAACTTATCGTGTTTCCATTTTCCCCCATGGACTAAGTCAGGTTTACGTGACATCATTCAAAATATGGTCTACTTCGCCAGAAATGTTGGTCCACCGCATAACATGAAAATGAAAAGCAATAAAGTGAAAATGAAATAGTGATTATTCATTTAAAGGGGTGTTTACGACTAGGTTCTTGTAGATGGGTCGGTCTAACTCGTAGCGCTCACCACAGGAAAATTAATGATTTACGGTTACGAAGAAAGAGTCTTGTGGGGAATGTGTGATAGATGGGTAGGTAGGTAGGTAGGGAGAGAGAGAGAGAGAGAGAGAGAGAGAGAGAGAGAGAGAGAGAGAGTTGCATCATCTCCCGGGTATGTTTTATGGTAATAAACTCAATGGCAGTTATTTGGGGGGGAGGGGAGGCTGGAGATTAGTTTTCATCTCCGCGATCTATATAAACATTTTGCATTCTTTATGCATATGTGTGTGTGTGTGTGTGTGTGTGTGTGACACACACACTCGCCTGGTATGACCAACTTGGTCATTGCGAGAGTTCACACTCAGACAGATTACACACATATCAGAAAATGTCTAGTAAAATAGAGTGAGCTCGTAACTAATATGATTTTGATTTCGGCGTTGAGCAAATAACTCAAAAAAAAAGGAACGTGAACTTTTGAAGTGTCACATTGAAGATATATTTTCTGTGTTTTTGTTTTTCTCCATATGAATGATTACAGCAATATTTGTTTATCTGTCATTTGTATTTCCACGTTTGCATTTTTTCTTTTTTGTTTGTTTTGTGATATTTTTTGTGTCTGAAGTGTGAATAGTAGTTTGTATAACATCACTTGTGATGTTATTTATTAAATAACACCTTGACTTTGTGAGTTGTAACTGATGGAGTCTGTAAATGATAGATTTCTGATGTGACGCATGTGACAATTCTTCCTGTATTCTGGTTTGGTACAGATGTTTCATTGTTCTGTATTCAGATGTAGTTACAATAATCATTCATCATGTAACTTAATGTTGTGGTACAGATTGGTTCTTCATTCTGTATTCTGCTTTGGTACAGATGTTTCATTGCTCTGTATTCAGATGTGGATACAATAATCATTCCTCATGTAACCTAATATTGTGGTACAGATTGGCTCTTCATTCTGTATTCTGATGTGGTACAGATGACTCATTCTTTTGCATCCTGATGTGATGCAATAATTATTCATCCTGTAACCTAATGTTGTGGTACAGATTACTATTCATTCTGTATTCTGATGCGATACAGATTATATTCATGTTGTATTTGAGCTGAGCTTAAAGCTTGTGTGGCTAGTGTGAGGTGTGATAGGATTTACTTAATACAATATACTGTACTGTATTTTGGGAGCGTGTGTGAAAAGAGAATATTGACATTGTTACGGTATACTTTATATAAAGAGATTGTGTGTGAAAGAAGGAGAAAATCAATAGTTAACGCAAATGAAATAAAGGTTATTAAGTTTTAGCACAAGAGAGAGAGAGACTCAGGTTGGTTGGAGTGTGAATGGAGAGAATCGAGAGGAAGTGGAGAGATGGCTTAGATACCTAGGAGTGGACATGGTAGCGAATGGAACCACGGAAGCTGAAGTAAGTCATAGGGTGGGTAAGGGGAGGCAAATGTCCTGGATCCACTGAGGAATGTGTGGATAGAGAGTTCATTGTCTGTGAGGGCAAATATGGTTATGTCTGATATTATAGTCAGGTCAAACATTATTGTATGAAAGCGAGATGTGGGCAATAGATTGAAATAAAGTACTGAAGGTGGGTGGATGTATTGGAAAGTATAAAGAAACAGATAAGTGTGATACTAATAAGAGTTTGGTTGAGAGAGCTGAAGGGGTTGTGCTATAATGGTTTGGACATATAGAGAGGATGAGTGAGGTAAGGTTGACTTAGGAGGGTATCGTGTCAGACGTGGAGGGGACAAGGAGAGGGGGGAGACCAAAGTGGAGATGCAAGGAAAGAGTGAAGAAATATTTAAGCGATTAGGGCCTGAACATGCAGGAGGGTGTGAGACGTGCACGGGATAAAGCATCTGAGAGTGAATTCTATACCGGGGGCGTCTTGCTGTCAGTAGGGACGAACCAGGGCACACATAGAGGTCAGATATTGAAGTGTGTGTGTGTGTGTGTGTGTGTGTGTGTGTGTACACAAATAACTAATGCTCTTATTTTTCTACACAGGTAAGTACTGATGCGAGGGGAGACAAGGATCGTCCAATTAGGTAATGTACACATGCTTTGTTTTTTAGCTCCTTGAGCACGTCAGTGCGACCCCTCTACCACGCGAGTACGACCCTTTGATTGACACACGTCATGACCTGATGGTGCACGTCAGTACGATGCATTGTGTACGACGACGTGACCTCCAACACAGGTCAAAGGTAAAGCCATTCGTACCTAAGTGTCGACCCGTCTGGTGTTCAAGGGTCGCATTGTCGTGTACAAGAAGACTCAAACCGTCCCGTACAGCCGTTGAGCCATGTCGTTTAAAGTCGTCACTGATGACGTTAATTCCCCTCGTTGAAATGCCGTTATGTTTAATGAGGATTAAGGCAAAAGAATTAATTTTTGTGAGAATTGATACTACAAAAATAATTTGCATCGCATTTAAGTATTTAAACGCTTGTACCCTGGGCTGTACGTCGCTCCCAAAATGGGGCTATGTTATGACATTAAATGTCTCGAAAATTCGTCAATCCACATCAATTATTATACGAGTTATTCATGAAGGTCTTTGAACAATGGGAAACTGTGTACTCAATCGCTCCCAGGGTACGTTTAGTTATTACAATTTAAATGTCATTAAGATATGTAAACTCGCGTGTACGTGTTGGGGGGAGGTTGAATAATGTAATACGTAAAGTTATTCAGCTGCTTTGAAATAGTGAATCAGAAACCATAGACGATTATTCAAGGCTGTAGTTCAGGGTATGGACGGATTTGAACTCTCTCTCTCTGTCTCTCTCTCTCTCTCTCTCTCTCTCTCTCTCTCTCTCTCTCTCTCTCTCTCTCTCTCTATATATATATATATATATATATATATATATATATATATATATATATACCTATATAATATGAACTTTGCCTACGCTGAAGTAGATATGACTTCACATGTAATATATGTGAAGGAATACATATATGGTAAACCTCACACGCGATGCACAGATATTGCCTTCTTGTGTGACATATGTATGAAGCTCATTGAACACGTCAACGAGAGACGTCATGTGTCTCGTTAAACTTCGCAAGTTTTCCACTCGTTGTAGAGAAAGACTTTCTTCCCCTGATCTCATAAGATGGTGCTTGGCAGTTCAGGTGTGTGTGTGTTCCGTCTTTGCTCTGCTCCGCTCACTCGGTGACCTTATGTCTGGTGGAGATAAAGCGAGGTCAGAGAGTCACTGATGGTCATTTAAGGTCGATATATTCCTCCTTCAGGGCTGAAGTGATTCAAGGGAATACCATGGGAGCCACAGGTCCTTGACTTGACGAGGATGCGAAGGCGTGGTCTTGTGTTTTAGAGTCGATATTTGTTGTCCTGGTGTGTGAAAGAATAGGACGACTTTCCCTGCCACCCACAGCATATAACTTGTGTTGAACACGTAGTTGACCTGGGGAAAACCATATAACTTGTGTTGAACACGTAGTTGACCTGGGGAAAACCATATAACTTGTGTTGAACACGTAGTTGACCTGGGGAAAACCATATAACTTGTGTTGAACACGTAGTTGACCTGGGGAAAACCATATAACTTGCGTTGAACACGTAGTTGACCTGGGGAAAACCATATAACTTGTGTTGAACACGTAATTGACCTGGGGAAAACCATATAACTTGTGTTGAACACGTAGTTGACCTGGGGAAAACCATATAACTTGTGTTGAACACGTAGTTGACCTGGGGAAAGCCATATGTATCGCTCGAATATGATTGGGTCTGATAGCTCTCAACAGCCCAAGGTTTTAAGCCAGAATCCACACCATACGTTAAAACACAAAGTACCAAATTGGTTAGGTTGTGGTGGGGGTTCATCCCTGTTAAGGCCAGAGGTCATAATGGCTTTTGATGGTTTTTGGAAAGGTGTGGTGATGGTTTGAGGTCAGTGGTGGTAATGGGGCTTAGGGAAGGTCGTGTTGGTGACCGCTCTAAATAGCTTTTTTGTACGTTTCCACGATGCGGTTGGGAGGCTGGGAACTACTGTTTGTGAGAGATGGAGAAAACCGCTAGTTTTCATGGCGTAACGTGATAGATTTTGATTCACCGTCACAGCGAAATCGTGTCCTTTCATGGTTTTCCCATCACGATCGCAACGCATTGTGTTGCTCATGTGATGGTGGTGTGGTGGTGTGGTGTGGTGTTGTGGTGGTGGTGTGGTGTGGTGTTGTGGTGGTGGTGCGGTGTGGTGTTGTGGTGGTGGTGTGGTGGTGTGGTGTGGTGGTGGTGTGGTGGTGTGGTGTGGTGATGTGGTGGTGTGTTGTGGTGGTGGTATGGTGTGGTGGTGTGGTGGTGTGGTGTGGTGTTGTGGTGGTGTGTTGTGGTGGTGGTGTGGAGGTGGTGTGGTGTGGTGGTGTGATGTGGTGTTGTGGTGGTCCACAAACGCTTGTGGGTCGAGCCTAAATAACAATACTAATAACGATAATGACAATACAAATAATGATAATAGTATTAATAATGATAATGATAGTAATAATAATAATAGTAATAATGGTAATGGTAATAAAACAGACTTTATTGAACGCAGAAAAACCGCCAAGAGATGAGGCGCTGATTTCTTTGTAATGAGGGAGTCTTAATGCTCTAAGATTGAAAAGGAGATTTTTGAGGAGTTTTGGCGTGGGTATGTTTGCCCCAGACCCGACCCCGAGGTGGAAGGGTCACACATAGATGACCCAGTATAAGCTCCATCTCGGGATCCTTTACGTCCGTGTTCGAATCTCGTTGTAAGATTGTTTTTGGAATGATTGTTTGGCTCTGGGTTTGTTCAATTGGTCATCATGGAAGGGATGTTAGAAGAAAAAAGAAAGAATTTTGTTTGTTTTGTTTTTGTTTGTTTGGTTGTTAGATGCAACGACAACGTAAGACGGAATGCCCTGATCGAGGCTCTCTCTCTCTCTCTCTCTCTCTCTCTCTCTCTCTCTCTCTCTCTCTCTCTCTCTCTCTCTCTCTCTCTCTCTCTCTCTCTCTCTCTCTCTCCTCTGTGGACTCGCTACTTTGGATCCTACGTCTGTTGCTGTAGTTGTTGTTGTTGTTGTTCTTGTTGTTGTATACATCTACCACTACACAACATCTCGAGGCTTTTTTGTTCCAATCTCCTCTAACATTATAATTCAAAACCCACAACATCTTAACTCGCGCTTTACATTACCCTAAGCATATTACCCAGTTATATTTATTTTTTTCCCCCCATTTAATAGATCGAAAGTTTCAGACGGATTTCCACGTATATGTATATTGGAAAGGATCACAATTTTGCGCGTGATCAAGATATTCCTATGAGTCCACGGGGAAAATAGACACGAAAAGATCCCAAGTGCACTTTCGTGTAATAATCACATCATCAGGGGAGACACAAGAGAGAAATATAACAGTCAGATGATATACATCGAAGAGACGAAGCTAGGACGCCATTTGGTAAACATGTGATTGGTCACATGTTTACCAAATGGCGTCCTAGCTTTCTCTCTTCGATGTATATCAACTGACTGTTATATTTCTCTCTTGTGTCTCCCCTGATGATGTGATTATTACACGAAAGTGCACTTGGGAACTTTTCGTGTTTCATTTTCCCCGTGGACTCATAGGAGTATATGTATATATATGTTTTTTCTCTTGTCTTTTTTGTTTTCCTCAGAACTGAAGTGGTGAACAAGCCAGGGTTACGTAAGAATATGGATGGGTGTGTCACGCTTTGCGAATCCTTTGGCCAAGGCTGGGCGGAAGAATTGGCGGTGGTGTGGGGTGTATACTGATGCTGACCTGGGGATATGGAGGGTTGCTGTTTGTTACTCACAGTTTGTGGAGGGTGGCTATTTACTCACTAGAATGTAGGGCTGCTATTTACTCACAAATGTGGAGGGCTGATATTTACTCATAAGTATGGAGGGCTCCTATTTACTCACAGGTATGGAGGGCTGCAGTTTACTCACAAATGTGGAGGGCTGCTATTTACTCACAAATGTGGAGGGCTGCTATTTACTCACATGTATGGAGGGCTGCTGTTTACTCATAAGTGTAGAGGGCTGCTATTTACTCACATGTATGGAGGGCTGCTATTTACTCACAAATGTGTAGCGCTGCTATTTACTCACAAATGTGTAGCGCTGCTATTTACTCACAAGTATAAAGGGGCTTCTAGTTACTCCTAGGTAAGAGAGCTGCTGTTGACGAAGGTTTCCTGGAAGTGATATACTACAGACTATCGTGGTAACATAACACAAGTGTTTGCGCATCAAACATTTCCTTGCGTTTATGTTTAGAACTCTTGGGATGTTGTCGTAGGTAGGACCCTCGCTCCAGTCTTGATTAGGAAATGCTGCTCAGCGTCTCTCTCTCTCTCTCTCTCTCTGACCCTCGTGGTGCGCATGCGTTGAATAACCTCCCGGGAACGAGCTTGCATTTCCCCGAAATCGAATGAGAAATTCATCGGCCCAGTTTTCGTAGTTCTTTTCATGATGGAATCATAGAACATTTCAATCCTGGGTCTGCATGATTTTGTGGTTCTCATTTTTGTTTTTTTGGAGGGTGAGGGAAAGATGGCTCATATGAGGGTATAGATTAAATGGTACGTTATATGATACTCAGTGGGTTATGTCATTATGATGAAGGGTTCATACTGCCGTACTCCAGGGTCGTCCGTCTCGAAGGGTCGTATGCCACCGTGCTGAAGGGTCGTCGTCCCGGGACCTCCTGCTGAATGGGGGGTATACCATCATGTTCGTGGGTAGTGTCGTCGTACCCAAGGGTCGTACCTTCATGCTGAAGGGTCGTACCATCCTCCTCAAGGGTCGTACCATCATGCTCTAGGGTCGTACCATCCTCCTCAAGGGTCGTACCATCCACCTCAAGGGTCGTACCATCCACCTCAAGGGTCGTACCATCCACCTCAAGGGTCGTACCACCCTCCTCAAGGGTCGTACCATCTTCCTCAAGGGTCGTACCATCCACCTCAAGGGTCGTACCATCCACCTCAAGGGTCGTACCGTCGCAAACAGGTACGACTTAGTAAACCACGTCCATTGTTTGTTTGTTTGTTTCCGCTAGCAGATGAACTTGATTTGTTTCGTATGAAAGAAAAGTGTAAAGGAAAAAAGAAAGAGTAATAATCCAGCCACGAATTGAATTTAATGGCCTGGTTATACAGCCGACAGTGTGGTTGAAGTGGTACAATAATGGGGAAAGTTTATGTACATTAAGGTCTTTTGGTATTCAAAGCACTCGAGAACTTCTCGTGGTTTTAACCGTGGTTGCCTGTGTCGATGTATCTCTCTCTCTCTCTCTCTCTCTCTCTCTCTCTCTCTCTCTCTCTCTCTCTCTCTCTCTCTCTCTCAGTTTGATCCTGTTCATCACAGTGGTTGACACCTACTGTATCAGTTCTCTTGGTTGTATTATAGTTGTATTATTCGTCTATACGTGCCGTGAAGAGGAAGGATCGAGGTATCGCTTTTGAAAAGGTGTGGGATTCGATCACAGGATTTTTGATGCAGTTCACTTTCGGCCGGCTGGTGCTGGCGAAGGTTATGACAGCCCCACACATGACTTTTGTCTTGTATTTGGACAAAATGAGAGAAAAAAAAAGGAAAGATACAGGCCATAACTTGCACCTGACGTGAGTCCGGTCAATAAAACCGAATTTAAAGCCAGTTATCTGAATGACTTGGCCAGGCATTCTGGCGTCGATATGAATTTACGTATACTGTTTTCCTTTATTTATTGTTCCTGAAAGATATATATATATATATATATATATATATATATATATATATATATATATATATATATATATATATATATATATAGAACAAATCTCTTATACACGAGATCTGCTCGGTGCTTGCTATGAGGTGCGGGCTATCTGTGCATGCCAGGAACTGATGGCCATCTGTACCTGCTGTGGATTGAGGGCCATCTGTACCAACCATATACACAGGGCCATCTGTACCCACCATATACACAGGGCCATCTGTACCTACCATACACACAGGGCCATCTGTACCTACCATACACACAGGGCCATCTGTCCCTACCATATACACAAGGCCATCTGTACCTACCATATACACAGGGCCATCTGTACCTACCATATACACAGGGCCATCTGTCCCTACCATATACACAGGGCCATCTATACCTACCATATACACAGGGCCATCTGTACCTACCATATACACAGGGCCATCTGTCCCTACCATATACACAGGGCCATCTATACCTACCATATACACAGGGCCATCTGTACCTACCATATACACAGGGCCATCTGTACCTACCATACACACAGGGCCATCTGTCCCTACCATATACACAAGGCCATCTGTACCTACCATATACACAGGGCCATCTGTACCAACCATATACACAGGGCCATCTGTCCCTACCATATACACAGGGCCATCTATACCTACCATATACACAGGGCCATCTGTACCTACCATGACGTAAGCACCCTCTATCCCACCCATGGGACTGAGTGATCCCCCTTACTGTTGACTCAAGGCAGATGGGCTTTTGTGTGGGGTCGAGTCTGTCACGGGGTGTTTAAAGTCCTTGGGGGCGTTTACATTAACGACCTCCTCGGTTATAATTCGACGACCACCCCTCTCCCTCTCCCTCTCTCCCCACTGTCGATTAATCAAGCATGGACACACACACACACACACACACACACACACACACACACACACACACACACAAAAGTGCGTGTTTAGTGAGGTGGATAGCCTTTTCCTTGTGTGTGTGTGTGTGTGTGTGTGTGTGTTGGTCTGAATAACTCGCTGCTTGTGTAAGATTTTCGTAGCTATGCTTGGTGGGAGCAGATGGACCATGCCTGGCATAGTGTATAGCATTACCAAGTGTGTTTGTTCATGATGATCTTGTGGGTCGTCGTGATGTGTCGTTCGTGAAGGCACGACACCCCATTGGGAATGGTTTGTCCGGCCTCTTGAACTGATTCTTCAAGGGCGTGTTTAGAGGCCAGACCATTATGCGCATGGTTCGTACCGTCGTGCCGAAGGGTCGCACCGTCGTGTTCAAGGGTCGTACCGTCGTGCTCATGGGTTGTAACGTCGTGCGTAGGGGGTCGTACCGTCGTGCTCAAGGGTCGTACCGTCGTGCTCAAGGGTCGTACCGTCGTGCTCAGGGGTCGTACCGTCGTATTCAAGGGTCGTACCGTCGTGCTCAAGGGTCGTATCGTCGTATTCAAGGGTCATACCGTCGTATTCAAGGGTCGTTCCGTCGTGCTCAAGGGTCGTTCCGTCGTGTTCAAGGGTCGTACCGTCGTGCTCAAGGGTCATACCGTCGTGCTCAAGGGTCGTACCGTCGAGTTCAAGGGTCGTACCGTCGTGCTCAAGGGTCGTTCCGTCGTGTTCAAGGGTCGTACCGTCGTGCTTAATGGTTGTACCGTCGTGCTAAAGGGTTGTACCATCGTGATAAAGGGTCGTACCGTCATGCTCATGGGTCGTACCGTCGTGTTAAAGGGTCGTACCATCGCGATAAAGGGTCGTAACGTCGGGCTCAATGGTCATACCTTTGTCTTCAAGAAGCTAAAGGTGTAAAAATGACATGAACTCGAAATAAGACAGTCACCCACGTCGCAGCTTCTCCATTTTCTACCCTGACTCTATCATGGAGAAAATGGGCTGTTGATGGGTAATTATTATATTCTTTTAATTACTGTATTTCATTATCATAAACTGCGCACTTGTATTTTTATACAGTAGGGACTTTATAGAGCAGTTAATAAAAGTGGGTTTTTATGTCCGCCTTACAGTCCATCTCTATGATTGAGCTCCAAAATATTTTTTTTTTCGTCCTGAAAATACATATTTTTCCAAACTCCTGTAGCCTGATGTATTTAATGGACATGACTTACTGTATTACAGGGATTGTTTTCAATGATAATTTTATGGTCACTTGCTTACCAAATGGCGTCCTAGCTACGTTTCGTCGTTGTATATTAACTGACTTATAATTCTCTCTTGTGTCTCCCCTGATGATGTGATTTTGACACGAAAGTGCACTTGGGAACTTATCGTGTTTCATTTTCCCCTTGGACTCATAGGAATATGTATATATATATATATATATATATATATATATATATATATATATATATATATATATATATATATATATATATATATATATGATGATACTTGATATCTAGAAAAGAGTTGTACCAAAAAGATTTTGATGATGCTTAGAATGGTAGTGGATTTCTTTTTACTTTTTTGAGGAAAAACAGGGTTGTAAAAACAAGCAAGACGGGACGCCACCTTGACCATCTCCTGTGACGACGCTACAGAAAATGAGGATCGAGTGTCGTGTTACCAGACTCTACACGACCGCTCGTCGTCTGACGGGGCTGTATACGCGACCGGTCGTCTCACGGGGCTGTATACGCGACCGGTCGTCTCACGGGGCTGTATACGCGACCGGTCGTCTCACGGGACTCTACTACACGACCGGTCGTCGCCGCGAACACTGCCCCTCCTCACATTTGTCGTTTTTTCCCCTTTAGTTTAGACGCAGGAGATGCCCTGAGGGAGAGAGGATGGGGTGTTTAGAGGGGAAAGAACTGATATAAACACACCAGGATAAAACTAGGTTATGGCTGGGTATTGGAAAGATGCTGTGTGTGTGTGTGTGTTTGTGCGCCTATGGTTTGTTTGTACTAGGAGTTCCGTTGTCTCTGTGGCTTGTTTACTGTAGAAGGGTCGGCGCACTTGTGGTTTGTTTGCATTAGAAAGGTCAGTGTTTCCATAGCTTGTTTGCATGAGAAAATCTAGTGTCTCTATGTCTTGTTTACAGTAGAAGGGTTGATTTCGTACGGTTCGTTTGCACTAGAGAGTATAATGTTTGTATGGTTTGTTTGCACGACAAGGTTCGATGTGTCTGTTACTTGAGCACGACGGTAGGACGACCCTTGACCACGACGGTTGGACGACCCTTGAGCGCGACGGTACGACCCTTAAGTATGATGGCTTACCCTTTCCGCAGTCGACCCTGCTGTTCATCCTCCCTTGGGTCTGGTCTGTGTGTATATATATATATATAT
>NC_092279.1:6645043-6675043 GCF_036320965.1 Panulirus ornatus
ATCTTCTTTAAACCCCACAGAACCACATCTGTAAAGCCTTCCGACCCCATATTGGCCTCTGACTGTATCCTATGTAAGATTCACGTAGCTTCAGATCCAACATGGAAGGTATATTCGTCCGTCTATTCAGTCTGGTTGCGAGGGAGTGGTACAGTTGCTGAAACAGGAGTTGTATGATGTGGGCGGGTGGTGGGGTGAGTGGCTTTGATCTGTCATTTATCATCCTTAATTACCTTCCATGCTACTGTTGAAGGATTACATTTAACTTTCATATTACAGTTGAAGGATTAAATGTAACTTTCATATTACAGTTGAAGGATTACATGTAACTTTCATATTACAGTTGAAGGATTGCATGTAACTTTCATATTACAGTTGAAGGATTACATGTAACTTTCATATTACAGTTGAAGGATTACATTCACCATCCATGTTACAATAGAAGAATACAGTTATCCTATATGATACAGTTATCCTATATGATACAGTTGAAGGATTATAGGTAACATTTATGCTACAGTTGATAGATGTCTATTTTCTGTACCTCAGTCCTCTAGTGTATACAGTGAACGTACGAGTCTTAAGTACGTAATGCTAGCCATGAAGATTATTGTCACTGTTTTAAATGCTAAATGACGTTGAAATCTGGATCCCATTTTCTTTGATGACGTATGTCTGTCTATTGAAGATGGCTGGGTGACGAGAACGACCAAGGTATATTACACATGGCTCTTCCCCTGTTTGGTTTCTTTCCCCTTTCCACTTTGTGGGCTGAGGTGGAGGACAGCGAGAGTAACCCACCATGGAGAAGGGTGGAAGACGACGCCGCAGACTCTGTCGCGGCGCTCACAGGCTACGAACGACACACACACACACACACACACACACACACACACACACACACACACACACACCACAAGACACAGAATACCATTACCAGTCCGGGGAAGTGTTATGTACTCTCTCTCTTTCTCTCTCTCTCTCTCTCTCTCTCTCTCTCTCTCTCTCTCTCTCTCTCCCGTGGGAGTCCTGTGGCACCAGATACTGTCATGTTGTAGATTGTAGGATGTCAGGTGGGGGAGAGCTCCTCTCTTTGGTGGTGGTGGTGGTGGAGGGTCAAATGGATGGATATATAAGGTGGATGCAGAGGATGGAATTATGGCCGAGTGTGTGTGTGTGTGTGTGTGTGTGTGTGTGAGTGTGTGTGTGTGTGTGTGTGTGTGTGTGTGTGTGTGTGTGTGTGTGTGTGTGTGTACACAAGCGGTCGTGTGGACGGGATGGGTTAAGCAATAAGGTCCCACGTGAATTTCCAGAGTTGAGTGTGTTTTGGCTTCTTCATTTTTTTCTTACGGTTCTCTCAGACTTTTCTGGTCGTGGTTGGCATGAGGTTAGGTCATGGTCTTGACTGTGGTTGGCATGAGTTTACCTCACAGTTCTGCCAGTAGTTGGCATGTGAGTTTACCTCACAGTTCTGTTAGAAGTTGGCATGAGTCTACCACACAGTTCTGTCAGAAGTTAGCGTGAGTTTACCACACAGTTCTGTCAGAAGTTAGCGTGAGTTTACCACACAGTTCTGTTAGAAGTTGGCATGAGTTTACCACACAGTTCTGTCAGAAGTTAGCGTGAGTTTACCTCATGGTTCTGGCCGGTGGTTGGCATGAGGTTATGCCATAGTCTTGACTGTGGTTGGCACGTGGTTACCCCATGGGCTTTGTCAGTGGTTGTTCTAACATTACCTCATCATTTTGCCTCGTTTGCAACATTGTAAACTTACCATCGTAGCTGGGATCTGTCACCTGACTGCTTTACGAACTCCACGTCATCAGTTTTCAGGGGCGTTGCCTGAAGGATCTCCACGATGTCCTTAGGGCGCCACAAGAGTAGTGAGTGACCAGGGGCGTTGCCTGAAGGATCTCCACGATGTCCTTAGGGCGCCACAAGAGTAGTGAGCGACCAAGGGGCGTTGCCTTAAGGATTCTCTGATTGCCGTAGGACACCACGACAGTCGTGGTGACTGGGGGGTGTTCCCTGTAGGATCTTCTGACTGCTGTAGTGGTCAGTGGTTTATCCTGAAGGATTCCCAGGCTGCTAGACTGTAAGACACATTGCTCTCAGCCGTGATTTCGTCTGGTTCCTGTATGAAGAACTCTATATCCGCACTTCATCATGATCACCATCGTATTCCCTTGTGATGTAGATTTTGATGTCGTTCACGTCGACCCAGACCGTCTTTTGTTACGTTGGCGTTACCAAGAACCGCTCCCAGTCTCCCTCTTCGTCCCTCTCTTCCCTACACTCCTCACTGCAGTTGCCCATCCTTTCCATCTCGTCCATTCGTCCCTCCCTCAGCACCACAGACGCACCCCTTGTGAGTGGCGGCCGTCCATCTCTTGCCACCCTGACCATCGCTACTTAAGACATGAATCTCGGGATGAGTTCTCTCTTAGCCTCCTCGCTCTCCCGCCTGTCTCGTCTCGAACACTTTATTGTCCTTATAGATTTCAGGCGATGCTCTTCTTTTCCTCTTCACGTATTCTGAATTTGCCTCTTTTACATGCCACATAGGACAGGCCCCTCGCTTCTGTACGTCGGATCACTTTGTTCGTTGTGTGTATGGTTCTTTTCATGTTGTGTTGACCCCCCTTTAAAAGCATCAGTGGCTGTTGATGCTCATTCCTTGTCTCTCTCTTGCTTCACCCATTTTCTCTTTTATCATCTGACCTTCCCTTTTATTTTTCAATCTTGCGTCTTGCTTGTTCCAGGAGTCCATATCTTTACCAAACCCCCTCCCCCCCTTTTTTTTTTTATCATTCTGAACCCGACTATTGTATTGTGTGAAAATGTGGGACGTATATATTTTTTGTTCATTGTCTTTCAGAGTTCATAATGTCGACATTTTTCCTCCAGATAAAAATCTCCGTTTCTTGCAATGAGCTTCGTAACTCTGCCTTGATATGTATATATATACATCTATGTATATATCTTGTTTACCAAATGGCGTCGTAGCTACGTCTCTTTGTTGTATATCAACTGGACTGTTATATTTCTTTCTTGTATCTTCCCATGATGATGTGATTATGACACGAAAGTGCACTTGGGAAGTTATCGTGTTTCATTTCCCCGTGGCCTCATAGGAATATATATATATATATATATATATATATATATATATATATATATATATATATATATATATATATATATATATATATATATATATGCGTGTCCTGGCATATCCTGGCAGCCGACATACATCTGAGAATATGGGTAAACGCTGCAAATGTGGCGTTTCCTGGTCATTATAATAGATTTATGCCATCGGATTTCACTTACCTTCTTAGAATTGCCGGAGCCATTTAACTGGCGACGAATTCAAGGGAAAGCGAGCTACTGAATCCGTCTCTTCCAACCACTAACGACTGGATACACCGCTACCAGCCGAGGGATGGCAACGTGGATTATATTTCTTTTTCGTGTTGCTCGTGTTATTGTTTGTTTTTCTATTCTTTTTTTTACGTCTGTCGTGCTAATAATGTGGTGGACATTATACTGTAGCTCTGTGCTAAAAACGACCGTCGTTTTTTTTCTCTCGAATGCCATTAACGACAGTTGCCCATTTGCCTTATGCTAATAGCGAGATTCCCGTTTTCTAAACTACTAACTATAGGCGCCGTTATCACATCATGTCACTAACAAGCCTAACCATTGTCTCTTGTGCCACAAACGACGCTAACCACTGTCTTTACATGCCACTAACGACGCTAACCACTGTCTTTATATGCCACTAACGACGCTAACCACTGTCTTTATATGCCACTAACGACGCTAACCACTGTCTTTATATGCCACTAACGACTCTAGCCACTGTCTTTATAAACCACTAACGACTCTAACCACTGCCCTTATATGTCACTAACAACGTTAACCATCGAATTTTGATACTATTAACGACCCTTGCCATTGTCAGTTTATACCATTAACAACTTTAACAATTATCTTTATCTGACTGACAATCTTGTCTAGCCCCCTCCCGCCTCTAATGAGGTCAGGCTAAGAAGTCTGTGATGATGCCATTAATACAGTTGCCATTAATTTCTCAGGTCACTAACTAGTAAAAAAAGATATATTCCTTTCTCTCCCTCTCTATAATCACCCATCTCTCCCTCACCATAACCTCCCTCATGTTAAAAAGAATATGGAGACATTAAAGAGATGGCAGACAGCATAAGGCAACTGTGCCTTATTCTCCCTCTGTCAACCTCTCATCACTCATCCTCTCTATTTGTCCAAACTCGGTACTCATTAAGACTAGGCTTATGGTGAGACTTTGGTTCCTTGTGATGTAGAGAGGATAGACAAGGTAATAGATGATCAGGAGGGAAAAATAGCTTTAACTTTATAATTTCAGTAATGTCTTGTTCGAAGAAGAAGAAGAGGAAAATGCTACCTTGAAGTGAAACGCTTGTATACGAGTTTACTTTCACTACTAAGGATGAAACCTTAATCATGAGATACTTGAACCTGTTTGAGTCAAGACTTCCAGAGCCTCCGATGAGATTGAATACCCTTAAACAATTGCTATTTAACCTTCTGTTGTTTTCGGAGGGAGAAGGATTCTCTGGAATGAGTGATGGCGATAAACACGGGTTCCTATATCAGGAAACCGTCAGTGGCTAAACCATTGTCTTTAGTCCCTAAGACGCATCTAGAAAATTATTTCATTGTTGCTCACACTATATGAGAACTACATAAGACTCCTCTAAAACAGAATTACGTTGTTTCTCGTACTAGAAAGGGGATTACGTATTTACATTCGAACTGCTCATTTGTCACGTACCGTCAGTAAGCAGAAACGTCATATACTTAGGATCTTTTAAAAGGAAAACATGTTCGCACTTAATAGTTTTAGATATTTTTTTGTAAGTGTATCTGCACTTCATAAAGTGTTCTATACATCTGAAAATCGTGTTATAATTTCTGGTATGGGTTGGCCAGCAGTGTAAGTGACTTCTTGTGCTAAGATCTCTTGTTCTTAGCCTGACAGAGAACTGAATATGATGTATTGGCCACTGTTCAACCAAGATGAGACGATGATTAACCAAGATGTTTAACTAGGCAGTTAAGTAGTAATGGGCTATGGACATTGTAATTAGGGATCACATTGGTAATTAGTAATTGCATTGTGTGTGGAAATTCTGATTATTCCATTGTTAGATAATTAACTAGGTAACGGATTATTAGTCTAATATCTTATTCAACAAGGAAACAGATAATTGGTTCGTCTATGTAATCTTAGTTAAAAAGGAAATAGATGATTAATTAGTCTGATATCTTAGTTAACAAGGAAACATAATTAGTTTCGTCTGGTATCTTAGTTAAAAAGGAAACATGTTTAGTTAGTGTGATATCTTAGTTAACACCACAGGGAAAATGAAGCACGATAAGTTCCCAAGTGCACTTTCGTGTAATAATCACATCATCAGGGGAGACACAAGAGAGAAATATAACAGTCAGTTGATATACATCGAAGAGACGAAGCTAGGACGCCATTTGGTAAACATTACAGAGGTATAAATTTGTTGAGTATTCCTGGGAAATTATATGGGAGAGGAAACAGATAATTAGTTAGTCTGATATATTAGTTAACAAGGAAACAGATAATTAGTCTGAAATCTTAGTTAACAAGGAAACTAATCAGTTAGTCTGAATTTCTTCTTTTGCTCTTGAACTACTAACACAGACACGCGTCTAGCTCCTAGTAAACTGCACTCAAGAAAATCATATATGCAATATATTTCGTTATGTCTGATATATTCTCTCATTAAGAGAAATTGGAAATCCGGAAAATATGTTTTCGTCTGCTGGGGTAGCTAGCTGGTAGATCCTATGAGGTAGGTGTCTGGGTGATTAAACCAGGTAGGCATCTGGTAGATTATATTAGACATGGTTGTGGATGGTTATACACCCATGTGGAAGGTTATATAACCAAAAGACGTGTGGTAGGAAAGACATAGCACTTGCATCGTATTTTGGGTTAATTGTAGGAACTGTATAGTCTTGTAGGATGCGAAAAGTAATCGCTTCGTATTGTGGGAATGTGAACCGGGTAATCATATTATACCGTAGGGTTGAGTAATCATATATTATGGGGGGTAAAGTAGGTAATTATTTCGTAGATTTAATAGTGCAGTGGCGTAAGTTACTGTGGGATTAACTGGGTAATTGCATTACTGTAGAATTAACAAGGTGATCGTATTTATGTTACGTAGGGTAAACAGAAATGGTATCATATTGTATAACATTGTAACATATCACACTGTAGAATATACAAGGTAATTATATAATCCTGGATAAAGGAGATAATCAAATTATAATGTAGATTTTCGTAGAATGAATATAATTATCATACCGAAAACAAATTCAAGGACCATAGCGACACAATCCAACGTCTTTTTTCACGTGTTAAGCGAGTTTATTCCTCATATTATCACGTTATTTAGATAATGTCAAGATAAGATTTTAGATCATTTAGATAAGGTCATTTTAAGTACTTTAGATCAGGTGAAGATAAGATTTTAGATAATTTAGATAAGGTGATTTTTAAGTACTTTAGATAAGGTGAAGATAAGATTTTAAGTGATTCAGATAAGGTGAAGAAAAGATTTTAAGTAATTTAGATAAGGTGAAGATCAGATTTTAAGTGATTTAGGTAAGGTGAAGATCAGATTCTAAATGATTTAGATAAGGTGAAGGTAAGATTTTAATTTAGATAAGGTGAGCATAAGATTTTAAGTAATTCAGATAAGGTGAAGATCAGATTTTAAGTAATTTAGATATAGTGAAGATCAGATTCTAAGTGATCTAGATAAGGTGAAGATCAGATTTTAAGTGATTCAGTTAAGGTGAAGATCAGATATTAAGTAATTTCGATTTAGTGAAGATCAGATTTTAAATAATTTAGGTAAGATGGAGATCAGATTTTAAGTAATTTAGATAAAGTGAAGATCAGATTTTAAGTAATTTAGGTAAGATGAAGATCATATTTTAAGTAATTTAAGTAAAGTGAAGATCATATTTTAAGACTAACGCAGGGGAGTAACAAGGCTAAACCCGTTATTTCTCTACAGTCGCCAATGAACCCGCGCCATTCTCGGGTTCTTATTTGACTCACTATCCCTTCCTTCCTTCCTGTGAAATATTAACGTAAATCGTCTTTGTGTCCTGCTAACGGAGGGAGTAAATACGAAACTCTTATCGAAGAATTGGAGAACTTCTGAACACTATGTTGAGAATGATGGTTTGAAACGCAGGGGATAATATGTTTGTGGCGTCTTCAGTGTGTTTACCCAAAAGAGCTTTCACTCTCCTAATGCTTCGTTAAGTTGGCCTTTTCTTCTTGGATTGAGACCAAGAAGATTCTATATATATATATATATATATATATATATATATATATATATATATATATATATATATATATATATATCTTTCATGCCATTTGCCATTTCCTGCATTAGCGAGGTAGCGTTAAGAACAGAGGACTGGGCCTTTGAGGGAATATCCTCACCTGGCCCCCTTCTCTGTTCCTTCTTTTGGGGAAAAAAGAGGGAACAGAGAAGGGGCCAGGTGAGGATATATATATATATATATATATATATATATATATATATATATATATATATATATATATATATATACATATATATATATATATATATATATATATATATATATATATATATATATATATATATATATTAATCCCTTGAAGTCGATTTATTTATCCAATTAGTAGGAGTTATCTCGGCTTCATAAATCCCTAAGGATTTACTTTAAGGTCACAGTATCTTTCCAGGTTATTTGATCTGGTTTGGAGATTTCTCACAGATAAGGATATGATCATTTTTACACTGACGTGAACGAACAAGGGAATTTCAAGGATATATGTATTTTTTTTTTTACTTATTATCATAACTATCTCATAATTTTCATATCATCATAACTGTCTTATAATTTTCATCTTATCATCATAACCCTCTCATACTTTTCATCTTATCATAACTGTCTCATAATTTTCATCTTATCATTATAACTATCTCATAATTTTCATTTTATCATCATAACTGTCATAATTTTCATCTTATCATTATAGCTATCTCATAATCTTCATCTTATCATCATTATCTCACAGTCTTCATCTTATTATCATTATCTCATAATCTTTATCTTATCATTATCTCATAATCTTCATCTTATTATCATTATCTCATAATCTTCATCTTATTATCATTATCTCATAATCTTCATCTTATCATTATCTCACAGTCTTCATCTTATCATCATTATATCATGATCTTCATCTTATCATCATCATTATCTCATAATCTTCATCTTATCATCATCATTATCTCATTATCTTCATCTTATCATCTGTCACATTTGTTTCATCTCTTATCATAAACACTTGGATTAATTTTCTTATCATAACTTACCGTATCCCTTGTGGCATCGGGTAAACGAAGCTGTTATCTTCTTCTTATCTATTGGTCACTCGATCTCTGCTTACTTCTCGTATCTTACGATTATAAGAATATATTTAGAGAAGTATATCCTACCTTGTATACTTGCACACCACCCCCACACACACCCCATTTTCATCCGTGTTTATGGAAAGGTATATGTGTGTGGAGGAGGATTCAGTGATGATAATGCAAGCTAGAAAATGTGAATTGAACATCGGGAGGCCACACAGAGCGTGTTCCCTTTCTTCTCGTGAATGCGTGGAGAATTCTCCCATGCTTATTTTAAAAACCAGCACAGCGGTGTTCTGTGCTGTCGCTGTTCTGTGTTAGGGAGGCCTGAGAGAGAGAGAGAGAGAGAGAGAGAGAGAGAGAGAGAGAAAGAGAGAGAGAGAGAGAGAGAGAGAGAGAGAGAGAGAGAGAGAGAGAGAGAGAGTTTTCACACTCGTGTTGACCCCGTCTCTCAACCTTGGCATATATGTACCGTGAACAGCGCCCGCGCGCGCGCACACACACACACACACACACACACACACACACACACACACACACACACACACACACACAAGCCTAAGTCAGGTTCCCATCTATAAACCAGCCCCCGAGGGAAGGATGAACACCTGGGTTGGGTGTGGGCAGACCTGCTACTATGCTCAGGATTCGAACCCACGCGGGACCCGACAGAAGATGGGAGAGACCCCTCTGTGTATGTATGAGTATCGGTGATGAGATTGTGAGGGTGGAAAGAGGAGGGCAAATGCATAATGCTGAACGCAAGAGGAGTTATGAGTTGAAGATTATGAGTTGTGTGGGTTACGTGATGAGTTTGAGTGCCTGTTGAAGAGGCTACTGGTAACGATGGTAATTATCATGATAATTACAGCAGTTAAATGGTTAGATTGATAAGATAACAGCAAAGGAGGACTACAGACGACCACAGTCCAGATATAGTATGTGTGATTCACATATGTGGTTCACATGATATGACAATCAGCATTCAGTATTGCTAACGCATTTAAATGAGCCATTGGTGTCAAAACGTATGTTGGTAACCTAACAAACAGGTGTGTGTGTGTGTGTGTGTGTGTGTGTGTGTGTGTGTGTGTAGCAGACGATGCGTTGCTGCTACGCAACCCGACACTAGAAGTAATGACCAAATCCCTTACAACGGGGCTTTGGAGCGCGCGACTCTGGCCCTTAAGACGAGGCGGTCTAAGGCTCTCTCCGGAGGTGGAGATTGGCCAATAATTGTAGCTATCTATATGCAGGTCAGGAGATTGGGTAATCACCTATGAGAATCCATCTGCTAGTCCCACGTCCTGGGAATAGACGAGGCAAATTGTTTTCGCCCAAGATGGAGAAGGTATTGGGGGGCGGACGACACACACACACACACACACACACACACACACACACACACACACAACACGCGCGCGTGCGCACAACCCTTGAAAATTGAGGTATTGGTGATGTGGACGAAGTGAGAGAAGACCGCAATATGATTAATGCCGGGCAGGTAATAAGCTGGTCTGAGGCCACGGATCATTCCCAGCGTAACCGTAAGTGGGCGGAGTCCGGTAACACTGATATGTACATATATATATATATATATATATATATATATATATATATATATATATATATATATATATATATATATATATATTTATATATATATATATATATATATATATATATATATATATATATATATATATATATATATATATATATATTCTTATAAGTTCATGGGAGAAATGAAACACGATAAGTTCCCAAGTGCACTTTCGTGTAATAATCACATCATCAGGGGAGACACAAGAAAGAAATACAACAGTCAGTTGATACACAACGACGAGAAATAGCCAGACGCCATTTGGAGATATCTATATCTATATATATATATATATATATATATATATATATATATATATATATATATATATACACACAAATTATGATCCCAATACTCAAAATTTTTCGTTCATTTTTTATTATTCCCAGGCGGGTAGGGTGTGGGGAGGGAGGCTGTGAGTATGGAATTTGGGCATTTATTGGAAAGTTCATATCTGTTGATCGACCTCAGAGCGATGCATGATTATATAGGAAACTCATCGAGAGTATCAGAATGGCATAGTTCACATCCTGAGCATTACAGGGTGAAGAGGCCAATGATCCTGTCAGCAAAATATTGGATGATATTGTAATATTGCTTCCTGCAGTATATATATATATATATATATATATATATATATATATATATATATATATATATATATATTGGAAAGGATCACAATTTTGCGCGTGATCAAGATATTCCGATGAGTCCACGGAGACATGAAACACGATAAGTTCCCAAGTGCACTTTCGTGAGTGTTACACGAAAGTGCACTTGGGAACTTATAGTGTTTCATTTTCCCCGTGGACTCTTAGGAATATATATATATATATATATATATATATATATATATATATATATATATATATATATATATATATATATGTATATATGTGTGTGTGTGTGTGATTTGATATGTAGGTAACTTAATTTTGGTGGAGAGTGAGACCCGTGTGTAAGACAGCGTACGTACATAATTGAACACATATGTAACAGTTGCGTTGCGCGTGGTGTCTTCCCCGTTTTCTTCCCTTCAAATATTAACGCCAGATGGGTCCGCTGTGAGGGGCGACAGTAACTGAGTGGAATTATTTAACACAACTGAGGTTACAAAGCAGGGTTGTGCCACGGCCGTAAATTCAGGTTATGTTGTTGTTCTACCGTCCCATCTATCTGTCTGTCTATTTGTATCTGTCTCTATAGAGCCGCGTATGTGTCTATCTGTGCATTCATATGTCTGTGTATTGGTCATTGTCTGTCTACTCTTCGTCTGTCTCTTGATCTATCACCTCTTCATCGCATCTAGTAGCTATACTTCCATGCCATATATATATATTCCTAACACCTCCCACATTGCATGTAGATAGATAGATAGATAGATTGATACATAGATGGATAGATAGCAACATGTTGTTGATCCTGTGTTAGTGTTGCTGGTGTACAGCTTCCAGTAAGGGGAATAATTGCATGATTAATGCATGATCGGATCGTGTATGTTTTTACTTCACGAAAATTTTCCTTTCAGTCACAATGACTTGTGGTGTTCAAGTAACTGAACCATTTCTTTTTTTTAACACAAACCCAGTCCTGAAATGTCTTATTTTTGATGTTATATATATATATATATATATATATATATATATATATATATATATATATATATATACATATACATATACAGCGACAAAGTATAATAATAATAATATATATATATATAAATTATTTTTTTTTTATTATTCTTTGTCGCAGTCTCCCACGTTAGCGAAGTAGCGCAAGGAAACAGATGAAAGAATGGCCCAACCCACCCACATACACATGTATATACATACACGTCCACACACAGCACATATACATACCCATACATCTCAGTGTATAAATATGTATACACACACAGACATATACATATATACACATGTACATAATTCATACTTGCTGCCTTTATTCATTCCCCGTCGCCACCCCGCCATATATATATATATATATATATATATATATATATATATATATATATATATATATATATATGTAGGTGAAATCGCAATTCAGTCGGAATTTTAGATGATTTATTTAAGCTATGATTCTTTCTATATATGCGGCAGTACATGTTTCTCGGAGACAGTCCACCTCATCACCTGCTAATAATTCAATAAGTTTTTTTAAATGCCAACACCAACATAAAAATTTTAAAAACTCTATGAAATTATTAGCACCTGATGAGTCGGATTGTCTCTGTGAAACATGTCGTGCCGCATTTACAGAAAAATCACAAGCAAAATAGAATTATATGAACAACTGAATTGCTATTTAACCTTAATGACTATCATCACTGGTGGAGGGGGGTGGGATGCAATTTCATGTGTGGCGAGGTGGCGACGGGAATGAATGAAGGCAGTAGGTATGGATATTTACATGTGTATATATGTATATGTCTGTATATGTATATGTATACGTTGAAATGCATATGTATGTATATGTGCGTGTGTGGGCGTTTATGTATATACATGTGTATGTGGGTGTGTTGGGCCATTCTTCGTCTGTTTCTTTGCGCTACCTCGCTGACGCAGGAGACGCCGGCCAAGTACGATAGATATAAAAGACGAATTTAGAACTAGTTTAGCAAACGATCATGCCTCGGAATTGGGCTTGTGCATTCTGCTGACTTTGAGACAGCAAAGAGAGAGTTGAGGTAATGTTGGATGAATATGACATACATCTGTTTAGGACCAAATACTTAATCTTGAAGGAGCGAAGCGAGGTAGCGCAAGGAAACAGACGAAAGAATGGCCCAACCCACCCACATACACATGTATGTACGTACACGTCCACACATGCAAATATACCTACCTATACAACTCAACGTATACATATATATACACACACAGACATATACATATACACACATGTACATAATTCATAGTCTGCCCTTATTCATTCCCATCACCACCTTGCCACACATGAAATAACAACCCCCTCCCCCCTCATGTGTGCGAGGTAGCGCTAGGAAAAGACAAAAAAGGCCACATTCTTTCACACTCAGTCTCTAGCTGTCATGTAATAATGCACCGAAACCACAGCTCCCTTTCCACATCCAGGCCCACAGAACTTTCCATGGTTTACCCCAGACGCTTCACATGCCCTGGTTCAATCCATATATATATATATATATATATATATATATATATATATATATATATATATATATATATATACACACGAAAGCATCACTAACCAGACAAATTTTGTTATGGTGCACTGGAATTCTTCCCTGTTATTGTAATCATGTGTGGCAGATCCATTATCTAATTTATGTGATTTTATCAAACACTGTTATTCGGGCTAATTTGAATATTTATGTTAGGAGTGGAAAATATTGCTTTTTATTCCCTAAACTGTTGTTGGAACAACGGAAATGATATATATATATTTCTTTGTCCTGTAATACATCTGAAGGTGTTTGGTTTGAGGACTAGAAATATGATATGAGATTTTCCGATGGGAAATGATAGGGAAAAAAATGGGCGAGCATTTGAAGAATGGTCTTGGGGGAAAAGAATAGACTGTAATAGATTTGAGTGAAATATGTCGTGGAATGAGGACATGAGGACGTGAGGAATAGTGAAGATGAGGGTCTTATCAAGTGCATGATGAGGGGTTTAGATAGTGTCTGTTGGTCTCCCATGAGTTAAGTATTTTGTTGACTGTTGTGGATGAGGAACGCGAGGGTAAGTGGTATATACCTAAAGGATAAAGAACGAAAAGGAGTATAGGGATGGTGTTATATTTTGATGATGCTGTACGTACGGATGAAGCAGTAAACGGAAATGACACACACGAAGGGACTTTTTTTTTTTGAAAAGAAGTGGATTGATTGATGTTGAAAGCGAAAATGACACACACGAGGAGTTTTTTGTTTTTTAATGAAGTGGATTGATTGATGGTGAAAGCGAATGATAGCAAAGATAAGATGGGGTGATGCACGAATGGGAAATGGTCTTAGTATGAGATAAGGACAGATAAGAAAGTGGAGTTATTTTAATGATATGATGAATAAAGATGAAACATTGTTCGTTTTGTTATTAGTGCAGTAGTGCAGTGTATGTATTGGTCTGCAGGAGTCGAAAAAAATGTGAATTGTACACAGCAAAACATTGATACATGATGAGTCTGAAATTCACCATAATATTACCAGATGGTGTGGATTGCGTGTCTTGGGTCTGAAAGAAAACGACAGGTTGGAAAATTTCCAAAATCATCATTTATTTCCTCCTCCTTTACCTTCAAGGCAACTCCTTGAATTATTTGTATTTCAACTTTTTATATAATTTTCTTAATTTTTTTACAGTTAATAATTCTAGTGTAAAAGTACATTTTCTTATAACCGACAATGCACGAGTTCTATGTGTATGTAGTTCGGAGTGTCCAAAAATTCTTTTCCCAAGAAGAAATTCTGTCAAAGGGCAGGTCTGAAGTTTAACCCACCATAACAGTCGGGAATCTACTGGTGTTAAAACTAACTCGAACCTCATTGTACACTCAGATCAGAGTTGTTTAGTAAACAACATCCTCTTCCACCAGCTCTTGAGAACCTCTTGTTTACAATTCCAGTCGACGTATAGGGGTAAGCTAAGCCTGAGGGCACCATGTATATACATGGACTGCAATACAGCTCAGCCCACACTGATGGGTAGGGGCGAGGTTATAGACGTGCAGTAACTAACAGCTGAAGGGGAATGTGCTATCAGTGAATATGGACTTTTCAGATCTGAATACTGGAGAGGGAAGAATGAGCAGAGGAAAATGACATAGAGGGGGCGTAGTGAAATGGAGAATGTAATTGTTTAGAAATGTTATATATATATATGTTATATCACATGATACTCTCCAAAAGCCAGGATTCGAACCCAGGATATTTTGCGCGGTAGTCGGAAACTCTAACAACTAGACGTAACCTAGCAGTTAGAGTTCTCGACTACCACGCAAAGGGTCCTGGGTTCGAATCCTGGCTTTTGGAGGATATTATCTGTTCTATGGAAGTGCGCGTTCATATTCACTATATGCGTATATATATATATATATATATATATATATATATATATATATATATATATATATATATATATATATATATATATATCCCTGGGGATAGGGGAAAAAGAGTACTTCCCACGTATTCCCTGCGTGTCGTAGAAGGCGACTAAAAGGGAAGGGAGCGGGGGGCTGGAAATCTTCCCCTCTTTCTTCTTTTTTTTTTTTTTCCAAAGGAAGGAACAGAGAAGGGGGCCGGGTGAGGATGTTTCCTCAGAGGCCCAGTCCTCTGTTCTTAACGCTACCTCGCTGAGGCGGGAAATGGCGAATAGTATGAAAGAAAGATGAAAAGAATATATATATATATATATATATATATATATATATATATATATATATATATATATACACATATATATATATATATATGTATATATATATATATATATATATATATATATATATATATATATATATATATATATATATATACTTTCGTTAATCATTCTTATGTTTTGAGTTTTGTCGTGCGCTCACCCGTTTTCTTCTTCCTTATCATATACAATCTTGCCGATTTTGACCCCACCTTCCATATTCCTCCGCGCCGTGAGCGGCATCCATCACAGGTGCTGACGCTCGACGAACTATACGTCATCTTCTATCTCGCCTCTGAGCTCAGTGGATCATGGTCTTATACTCTGCTCCCCCTGGCTATCATATTCGCCCACACTTTCAGCTCCGGTGACCGCAGTGTGCTGTGTGTGTGTGTGTGTGAGGATGCCTTTGACCATCAGGCATGTGCATGACTGGGTCCCATATATGACTACAGGGGCTTGTGATACTATAAGGTATATAGAGGATTGATATACTCGCCTATTATATCTATTCGTAGTCTGTATTAACGGCTGTTCTCTTTGTATCTCCCCTGATGATGTGATTATTACACGAAAGTGCACTTGGGAACTTATCGTGTTTCATTTCCCCGTAGACTCGTAGGAATATATATATATATATATATATATATATATATATATATATATATATATATATATATATATATATATATATATATATATCTACCCCGATAATAGTCCTTTACCTTAACATTGATCGTCAGAGCATAAATCCTTCAATTTCTCTCTCTCTTGCATATGATATCAAGCAACTGAGAGATGGAAAAATTGATGACTGGGCCATATCATTCTTGTAGTCGATCTCCAAGCAACTGAAAATCGACTTTACAAGCTGAAAGAAATCTAAAGATGCGAAGACTTCGAACAATTTTTTTTTTATATATATATATATATATTTAGATTGTAGTAAAAATCGATTTTAAAATTACAAATAATTACATTTTCTCTTTTTATTTAGCATTGGGTTAGAAGTTACATATGATTATATTTTTCTTTTCATTTAGCATTGGTTTATAAATTACATATAATTATATTTTGTCGTCATTTAATTATATTATAATTATATTTTCTTTTTCATTTAGCATTGGGTTAGAAGTTACATATAATTATATTTTGTCTTTTCATTTAGCATTGGGTTAATGGCGACTACAGCTCGTACTGTAGCTTCTACATCATCATCATTACCTCTCCCAGCTCCCGTCTCACGAATTTCATCTCACACTTTAGATTATTTTATTATTTTTGTACCGTGTAACTCTGGCCCCTGAGATAACACGGGGGAAAATATAATCGACCCAATTTTATTTTCCCCTTTTTTTTTTTTGAGAAGGTAACCAAAATTCGTTTTTTTTTTTTGGGGGGGGGGTGAGGGAGGGAATCGGATAGGAGGGACGACTCTCATAAAAGGAGCGTATCCTCAAACATTCGGACAACCTCACCCCCCTATCTCCCTCACCCTCGAGGCAATTTGCATGCAAATTAAGTTTGCGCTGATGTAATACTAACCATATGGACACCAGGATTGTCTCTCTCTCTCTCTCTCTTTCTCTTATATATATATATATATATATATATATATATATATATATATATATATATATATATATATATTTATTCATTTATTTATTTTGCTTTGTCGCTGTCTCCCGCGTTAGCGAGGTAGCGCAAGAAACAGACGAAAGAATGGCCCAACCCACCCACATACACATGTATATACATACACGTCCACACACGCAAATATACATACCTATACATCTCAATGTACACATGTATATACACACACAGACATATACATATATACACATGTACATAATTCATACTGTCTGCCTTTATTTATTCCCATCGCCACCTCGCCACACATGGAATAACAACCCCCTCCCCCCTCATGTGTGCGAGGTAGTGCTAGGAAAAGACAACAAAGGCCCCATTCGTTCACACTCAGTCTCTAGCTGTCATGTAATAATGCACCGAAACCACAGCTCCCTTTCCACATCCAGGCCCCATGTATTTACATGTTTTTTTGTCTTCTTGTTTGCCTTTCCAGTACGTGAATGGGGTTTAAGAGACGTACAAGGGGCGAACTAGTCGAATGTGTTGTTCTTTCTAGGGAAAAAAACAGAGCACAGCTGTATGAAAGTTTCATTGGGACGACTGGCAGCAGGACACAACTGCACTGCCGGACGTATGACGATTTTTTTTTTCTTATTTTCTTATGATTTTTTTTTTTAAATTTCAGAGTACAGACCACCCTGGTATTCGTATGAGACGCTCTTTGCTAGCAAGGATAATTTAAATGTGGAATTTGATGATAAACAGACATAAAGAGAAATACAGGAATATATGTGTGCTGTGTGTGGTATATTATTATTATTATTATTATTATTATTATTATTATTATTATTATTATTAATATTATTGTTATTAATATTAGTATTAAATTATTTATTATTGTTATTATTATTATTATTATTATTATTATTATTATTATTATTATTATTATTATTATTATTATCAAGATAATTCAGCAGTTAGAGTAATAATGATAGTGATAAAGATATCGATTATGATAATGATTATGATGATGATGATAAGGCTTATCACCTCACGGTCTCAACATGTCATTAAGATGGTGAGGGAGATGTTGGAGAGTATACTCAGGTGAGGGAGATGTTGGAGAGTATACTCAAGGGTGAGGGAGATGTTGGAGAGTATACTCAGGTGAGGGAGATGTTGGGGAGTATACTCAGGTGAGGGAGATGTTGGAGAGTATACTCAGGTGAGGGAGATGTTGGAGAGTATACTCAGGTGAGGGAGATGTTGGAGAGTATACTCAGGTGAGGGAGATGTTGGGAGTATACTCAGGTGAGGGAGATGTTGGAGAGTATACTCAGGTGAGGGAGATGTTGGAGAGTATACTCAGGTGAGGGAGATGTTGGGGAGTATACTCAGGTGAGGGAGATGTTGGGGAGTATACTCAGGTGAGGGAGATGTTGGAGAGTATACTCAGGTGAGGGAGATGTTGGAGAGTATACTCAGGTGAGGGAGATGTTGGGGAGTATACTCAGGTGAGGGAGATGTTGGAGAGTATACTCAGGTGAGGGAGATGTTGGAGAGTATACTCAGGTGAGGGAGATGTTGGAGAGTATACTCAGGTGAGGGAGATGTTGGAGAGTATACTCAGGTGAGGGAGATGTTGGAGAGTATACTCAGGTGAGGGAGATGTTGGAGAGTATACTCAGGTGAGGGAGATGTTGTGGAGTATACTCAGGTGAGGGAGATGTTGGGGAGTATACTCAGGTGAGGGAGATGTTGGAGAGTATACTCAGGTGAGGGAGATGTTGGAGAGTATACTCAGGTGAGGGAGATGTTGGGGAGTATACTCAGGTGAGGGAGATGTTGGAGAGTATACTCAGGTGAGGGAGATGTTGGAGAGTATACTCAGGTGAGGGAGATGTTGGAGAGTATACTCAGGTGAGGGAGATGTTGGGGAGTATACTCAGGTGAGGGAGATGTTGGGGAGTATACTCAGGTGAGGGAGATGTTGGAGAGTATACTCAGGTGAGGGAGATGTTGGAGAGTATACTCAGGTGAGGGAGATGTTGGAGAGTATACTCAGGTGAGGGAGATGTTGGAGAGTATACTCAGGTGAGGGAGATGTTGGAGAGTATACTCAGGTGAGGGAGATGTTGGAGAGTATACTCAGGTGAGGGAGATGTTGGAGAGTATACTCAGGTGAGGGAGATGTTGGGAGTATACTCAGGTGAGGGAGATGTTGGAGAGTATACTCAGGTGAGGGAGATGTTGGAGAGTATACTCAGGTGAGGGAGATGTTGGAGAGTATACTCAGGTGAGGGAGATGTTGGAGAGTATACTCAGGTGAGGGAGATGTTGTGGAGTATACTCAGGTGAGGGAGATGTTGGGGAGTATACTCAGGTGAGGGAGATGTTGGAGAGTATACTCAGGTGAGGGAGATGTTGGAGAGTATACTCAGGTGAGGGAGATGTTGGGGAGTATACTCAGGTGAGGGAGATGTTGGAGAGTATACTCAGGTGAGGGAGATGTTGGAGAGTATACTCAGGTGAGGGAGATGTTGGGGAGTATACTCAGGTGAGGGAGATGTTGGAGAGTATACTCAGGTGAGGGAGATGTTGGAGAGTATACTCAGGTGAGGGAGATGTTGGAGAGTATACTCAGGTGAGGGAGATGTTGGAGAGTATACTCAGGTGAGGGAGATAATGATAGGATTCGATTCCCTCTGTGCTACCTCGAACGTTTCTACCTCATCGAAAAATCCCTCGAAAGTACACGAGATCTTGGGACACACTTGCTCTCTCTCTCTCTCTCTCTCTCTCTCTCTCTCTCTCTCTCTCTCTCTCTCTCTCTCTCCTTCCGATCTAATCGTGTCTCTTGCCGGCTGCAGAAGGACCTTCCCTCTTCCCTCTCTCTCTCTCTCTCTCTCTCTCTCTCTCTCTCTCTCCACACACACACCCAGAGCAAGTCGGCCTCCACGCCCCGCGGGTAGAAAACACGCCGCGCGCAATTTTGCCTCCCTTTCCACCACCACCGCCGCGGTGGCAAATACGAAGTCTCCAATATTTAGGAGTTTCCTCCTCTGTTGATGAAATTTGAGGTGGTGGGTGTGTGGTGTGGTGTGGGGTAAAGGGGGGGATAGCTAGATATTGCTGTCGTGTTGGCTGGGAGTAGAATCGTAACGTTGCTTTCATAGTATATTCCCTGGTATTTAGGGAGGAGAGTGTTCTTGTGTTGTTTGTATGTTTGGAGGCTGTATTTGTCGACGTGGCTTATTAATGTGTGTGTGTGTGTGTGTGTGTGTGTGTGTGTGGAAGTCTGTTCTTGTTTTTTCCCTTATCATTTCCGATACTTTTTCTTTCACTTTCTCTATCGTGTTTCGCCTTGGATTTCCCTCACATTTCCTGTGTTCCCGGTTTCTTGTTCTCTCTCTGTACACAACCTGCCATTATCTATTTCCTTCGTGTCTTCGTAGAAGATTCAGTATTTTATCTTAATTGTTAATTCCTTAACCTTTTTTTTGTTTTTGTATAACTGTTTACCCACATTTCCTGGAATTCTTATGTTATCATCTGTTTCTCTAATCATTCCTCCTTATCTGTATATCCTTCTTGTATCTTGCTTCCTCTCCTCCACTTCTCAACACCCGATTCTATTCTCCTTTTATTTTTTTCTTTTTAAAGCCAGCTTCTCGCACGCTGGCGGCTCAGAACGCCCCCTGCATGAGAACTAGGTGGAGTGTGGAGACTTGGGAAATGATAGTGAGGGAATTGTGATGGTTCGTAATTGAAACGAGCAACGATGTAGTCGGATGTTAGGTGCCTGGCGATGAAGAGGTGGGTGGGTCTTCGATCCTCCCTTAAGGCTAAGGAGACCAAGACCTCCCCTCCCCTCCCCTCACACACACACACACACACACACACACACACACCCATACACACACACACACACACACACACACACACACACACACCCATACACACAGACACACGCACACACATACACACACACACACACACACCCATTCTGTTCACTCGATCTTCCGATTTATGATGTTAGAAAATACTTTCTTCTCTCTCTCTCTCTCTCTCTCTGACTCTCTCTCTGAGTCTCTCTGTCTCTGTCTGTCTGTCTCTCTCTCTCTCTCTCTCTCTCTCTCTCTCTCTCTCTCTCTCTCTCTCTCTCTCTCTCTCTCTCTCGTCCTCGTCTGTTCTCTCCTTTCATATCAGTCGTGTTACTGTTCGTCCTCTTAAGGAGTTGGATCGCTCATGCTGGGATGTTCTATAGGTGTCAAGTCTAATGCCACCAGTCTTAACACCTTTGTGATCGTGTCTCCATCAGTCTAGCTAGACTGGGAAGGTTTAAGATACCCTTGTGTAACAGATGGACACATCACAGGCCCCCCAATAACTTCTCTGTGGCTTTCCAAATGTACTCTTCTGCAGTGCCTGATACTCGTCTTTTCTCTCTTCAATTCCTTTATATATTATATATAGATGATGTTTATTTGATTACATATAAATTCTCTCTCCCAACCACTTATATTCGAGACAGAATTTGAACTCATGTTGGGGCGTAGCATCTCAATTTCGATTAATGACGAACACAATCCCAATTGTTACGTTAATGAAATTAGTCCCAAATCCCTCATGTCAGGGGATAAAGTCCCAACTCCCTCATGTCTGGGGACAAAATCCCAACTCCCTCATGTCTGGGGACAGGGTCCCAACTCCCTCATGTCTGGGGACAGGGTCCCAACTCCCTCATGTCTGGGGACAGGGTCCCAACTCCCTCATGTCTGGGGACAGAGTCCCAACTCCCTCATGTCGGGGGACAGGGTCCCAACTCCCTCATGTCTGGGGACAAAATCCCAGCTCCCTCATGTCTGGGGACAAAATCCCAACTCCCTCATGTCTGGGGACAAAATCCCAACTCCCTCATGTCTGGGGACAGGGTCCCAACTCCCTCATGTCTGGGGACAGAGTCCCAACTCCCTCATGTCTGGGGACAGGGTCCCAACTCCCTCATGTCTGGGGACAGAGTCCCAGCTCCCTCATGTCGGGGGACAGGGTCCCAACTCCCTCATGTCTGGGGACAGAGTCCCAACTCCCTCATGTCTAGGGACAACACATGAAGCGTCCCCAATTGGGCAACGAATTGTCATCAACACTTATGAATGACCCCTGATGCTTAGTAACCCCCCCCCCCCCCTTGTAGCTCTCATTAACATCCACAGCACCGGTCGTAATTACCTAATTAGTACCATTATGGCTATCAAGAGGGGGGGGGGGGATTTAGGTCATATGGCGTGTTTACCTAAGTGGAATTATTATCGAGTTAGATTGGGATAGGATCGCATTATAAGTTAAGAGTGGTGTTAGGATCCCACTAATGAGAATACTTAAGGGTCAGGATCCCGCTAATGAGAACACACAAGGGGTTAAGATCCCACTAATGGGAACACATAAGGGGTTAGATTCTCCACTAATGGGAAGACATAAGGGGTTAGGATCCCACTAATGGGAAGACATAAGGGGTTAGGATCCCACTAATGGGAACACATAAGGGGTTAGGATCCCACTAATGGGAAGACATAAGGGGTTAGGATCCCACTAATCAGAACACAGACACCTTAGGAATAATTTGGCTTTTGATTATGTGTCTAGATAGTGGTGTGTCATCAGACGTTACTGGCATTATTTCCTCTCGAATTTGTGGTGGATTATTTTTGTATATTTCTTTGTTGTTGTTTTTGTTTACCTCGCAGGGACGATGGACTATCTGTTGCTATTGAAGCTGCTTCTCTCTCTCTCTCTCTCTCTCTCTCTCTCTCTCTCTCTCTCTCTCTCTCTCTCTCTCTATCTCTCTCTCTCTCTATCTCTCTCTCTACGAACCTGGAGTATACAGTCTGGGCCTTTTTTTGTGAAGACTGTGTTCTTACCACAGAGACAATAAGGAAACGTTAAACAGCAAGAATAATATGGCATAGAGCTGACACATATGGACTTGACGTCTCTCGATGGCTTATTTTTCTTGTCATTTACCCTCCAGAGACACTGGTTCAGCAGCATTCTCATAGCGTCTAGACGTCTTCCAGCTGTAGCTAGACAAGAGGCGAACCTAAGCTAGACGTCTTTCTATTCGCATTATCAGTGGCCCAAAACCCTGGACGAAAAGGTCGTATTTTCTATCAAAAGTCCCTCTCATTGTTTTGGCCTAAGGTGAAGCACAGGTCAACCCATGTCACACTTCTCGCTTGTTCACTCCTTAGCCTCATTACTGCCACTCATGACTCTCTACACTTTCCTGCATCTTATCACCTCATCCCTCATGTTAATCCTCACCTCACCCTTATTGTCGTTACTCATAATTCACCCTATCTCCGAGAACCTCATCACCACCTCCTTACATATCCACTCCTCAGCCTCACACCTTTCCTCCTCATGGCTCCTCCTCCTCCTCCAACGCGTCCCTCACTCTCCACCCTTCTCAAACCTTCCCTCCTCATGGCTTCTCCTCTTCCAACGCGTCCCTCACTCTCCAGCCTCCTCAAACCTTCCCTCCTCATGGCTCCTCCTCCTCCTCCAACGCGTCCCTCACTCTCCAGCCTCCTCAAACCTTCCCTCCTCATGGCTCCTCCTCCTCATCCAATGCGTCCCTCACTCTCCAGCCTCCTCAAACCTTCCCTCCTCATGGCTCCTCCTCCTCCTCCAACGCGTCCCTCACTCTCCAGCCTCCTCAAACCTTCCCTCCTCATGGCTTCTCCTCTTCCAACGCGTCCCTCACTCTCCACCCTTCTCAAACCTTCCCTCCTCATGGCTCCTCCTCCTCCTCCAACGCTTGCCTCACTCTCCAGCCTCCTCAAACCTTCCCTCCTCATGGCTCCTCCTCCTTATCCAACGCGTCCCTCATTCTCCAGCCTCCTCACACCTTTCTTCCTCATGGCTCCTCCTAATCCTCCAACGCTTGCCTCACTCTCCAGCCTCCTCAAACCTTCCCTCCTCATGGCTCCTCCTCCTCCAACGCGTCCCTCACTCTCCAGCCTCCTCAAACCTTCCCTCCTCATGGCTCCTCCTCCTTATCCAACGCGTCCCTTATTCTCCAGCCTCTTGTCCCACAGAACAAAACTCCTCCATCAATACCCCACCTGCACTTCCTTGAAACCCTCCCTCCCTCCCTCAACCCTCCTGCCATCTCTCCATTTCACGTGTGTTGGGATCCACCAGTCTGTTCCAGGCGGCCTCTCTGCCCGTCATGTTCAGCACAATCCCATTCCCCAACCAAGAACCTTTTCCCTGAACCTATTTACCTCCCTCCAAAATGCCTGTATTTTACCTCGGAATTCTCATTCCTCTTACTTTTATATTTTACGAAGACCTTCATATCTTTTTTCTATTATTGGCAGCTACCTCCATCATCTTCTTCGTCTCCTCCTCCTCCTCCTCCTCCTCCTCCTCCTCCTCCTCCTCCTCCTCCTCCTCCTCCTCCTCCTCCCCATTCCCTTTATTTCCAAACTTTATGTTCTCTGTTGTTCGTTCTTCGTTCATAACTATCATTCGTATCTCTCTCCCATCACTTGACTTCCGTACACTGATATTTCACAGAGATGTTCCTGTATTACCACAGTCTATCATCACACACACACACACGTATATATATATATTCTTTTCTTTCAAACTATTCACCATTTCCCGCGTTAGCAAGGTAGCGTTAAGAACAGAGGACTGGGCCTTTGAGGGAATATCCTCACCTGGCCCCCTTCTCTGTTCCTTCTTTTAGAAAATTAAAAAAAATAATGAGAGGGGAGGATTTCCAGCCCCCCGCTCCCTCCCCTTTTAGTCGCCTTCTACGACACTCAGGGAATACGTGGAAAGTATTCTTTCTCCCCTATCCCCATATATATATATATATATATATATATATATGTATATATATATATACTTCTTTTTGTCCACAGACCATTATTGTTATATGTCTCTCCTTTGTACTGTCCTCTAGCATATAACTTCCTTATAGACACCTTTCTAGTGTCCTTGTACCAATATATGTTCCATTCCTTAACTCGTGAGTCTGAAAAAAATGAAAGTTACTTTCGTATTTCACATAATAGTAATGCACTGAATCCCATTGCTGAACACCCAGGCCTTATTCATATGTTATCACGTCATTCGAGTTATTGTTGATAAATGCAATTATTTGATTATCCTCACTTGTGTGAAATATAGTAACAGAATTAGTATTTTTTCATCTCCTGAGACTGTTATAGAAATGGATTAAAGGGAGAATATAGGACACACACACACACACACACACACACACACACACACACACAAGCATCATTTAAGGCGATGTTCCTGTACGCAGAAATAACTTGCATGCCAAAGTTATGAGCTGCTGGGAGGAAGAAAGAATATATATATATATATATATATATATATATATATATATATATATATATATATATATATATATATATATATATATATTTCATTTTTTTTCAGGAGTAGTGTATTATAGTCCCTCCCTCATCCCCCACCCCCCTGATTCTTTCACAAACCACCTTTTCAAGTAGAAATTCCTTCGTTACCGCTTGAGTGATCCATTTGCATATTCCGCTGTGTATCGCCCGCCTGATATAATTCCTAAGACATAATCTTTTTTTTTTTTCCCCCCTTTTTTTTCTTTTTAAAGGATCTCTTGAACGCGACGGGACGTTTTCTTTGAGCCGACGTAGCGTCAATGTATATCACACAACTCGGGTGTTCTAACTCGATATATGGTCGTAGGCATAACCCATAAGTAACTTGAGCTGATGTGTCACAACCTAAGCCACTTTCTTGCCGTCAACGTTTTTCTCCATTTTTTTTTTCTTTTTTGCCTCCCCTCGAAATTCTCCAACGACACATTTTCTTTTTCTTCCCCCCCCCCCCCCGCTATAGTCTCCAAACATGTGTTCCTGACACGTGTTATGAATGACCCATGAATGAAGCACAATGGAGGTCGTATTTTGAGGTCTAAGGAAGGTGGATGGCTCCATTTGTCTGTGCTCTTTCACTCGGTTTTCATTCATTTTTTTCATTCATATTTTCATTCATTTTTTATTGTTGTTTCTAAGTCAGTAACTCGTAAGGTTGCTTAGTGAACTTACTCCTATGCTGGCGATAGCCTGGTAATTATCATGGTAATCTAAGGCTTAATTAGGTAATTGGATGGTCATTATTTCAGCTTAGGGTCTGTCATTTATTTTTTTTAATTACATACGATGTTTAATCTCGTTTTCTAAGTGTGATAAATATAAGTGAAACGGATTATAAAGGCGAATTCATTCCTTGGCTGTGTGAGTAAGATGCTGGGTGACCGATGATATAAAAAGAAAAGACAGATGTTTGATCTATTACTTAGGGTGTTGTACTTGCTAAGAGTAGAATTAGAATCCTTATAGATTTTTAATAGATTAGGAAGGAATCTATGGCCACCATACAAGAGAATCCCAGCCAATGTCTCTCAAGGAAACGAGCGATGATTGGATGGTTTGATTGTAAAGTGGTGGACGTTAACGTAAGGAAACGCGGAGTGAGAGAAAACGGTTGAACGGAATAAGAAAACGAGGTGTGGGGAAAGGCGCAGGTTGAAAGATAGGCTGGGAGTGAAGTTGTGGTGAAGGATATTGGTTAGGAACATGTGATGAAAAGTATTTAAGGAAGAGAGTGAATGGAAGAGACGAAGAGAGTGAACGAGGAAACGAAATTGAAGAGAAATGTCGTTTGTTTTATCAAAATATGATATTTTAGAATGGCGTCAACACCAGGAACTGTAAATTATATATATATATATATATATATATATATATATATATATATATATATATATATATATATATATGTATATATGTATATATATAATGCTTTCAATGATGTTTCACCCAGAACCTGTAATGTTCTCTAATCCAGTGGTGGTTCGTGAGCACCGTGTACTATACTCTGCTGGAGTGAGGGATAGGCAATCAGAGAAGTCTTCACTTGGGCATCACTCGCCAGCCATCATCGACTCCCTCGCCCCATCAGAGGCCTCTGATTGCCTAGGGGGGGATGGGGGAGGGGGGGGGGGGCAGTGATTAGAACCATATCACGTGGTTTGTCATCTTGATCCAGCTGTTAATCAGTCAGTCGCTGAGGGTAAAGTCTGTGGTATCATAGTTACCTCACTTGTCCCTGGTATAGAACCTCACTTGTCTGTGGTATAGAACCTCACTTGTCTGTGGTATAGAACCTCACTTGTTCCTGGTGTAGAACCTCACTTGTCTGTGGTATAGAACCTTACTTGTATGTGGTATAGAACCTCACTTGTCTGTGGTATAGAACCTCACTTGTATGTGGTATAGAACCTCTCTTGTATGTGGTATAGAACCTCACTTGCCCCTGGTATAAAACCTCACTTGTCCCTGGTATAGAACCTCACTTGTTCCTGGTATAGAACCTCACTTGTCCCTGGTATAGAACCTCACTTGTCCCTGCTATAGAACCTCACTTGTCCCTGGTATAGAACCTCACTTGTCCCTGGTATAGAAAGACAAGAAAGAACTTCATTTTGTACCAAGAATTCACCAGCTGACAGACCTCTGATTCTAAGACGCTACGAGGACTTACCGAATACATCAGTTAGAAATAGATTCAAAAATATCTACCCCACAGTTTGCCTAACATTCCCTTAGATATTACCACCAGATTATGATAATGGTGCCCAGTTTACAGATTTTGGAGAATAGACTGCTCGTCTCTGGGGTATTTTGTGAACATGTGAAGGTTATGAGAAAGGCAGGCTAGAAAAAAAACTTTTTTTTTTTTTTTTTTTTCTTTTTTTTCCAAAAGAAGGAACAGAGAATTGGGCCAGGTGAGGGTATTCCCTCAAAGGCCCAGTCCTCTGTTCTTAACACTACCTCGCTAATGCGGGAAATGGCGAATAGTTTGAAAGAAAGAAAGAATATATATATATATATATATATATATATATATATATATATATATATATATATATATATATATATATATATATATATATATACATAATCCCAGGATCACACTTAGAGGGTTTCAAGCATGCGCCCCAGTCAGTATCATGGGAAAGTTGGAACCTCTTCTTGGAGTGTGGAGTTCCTTGAGGAGGTTGTACTCCTTTTCATCCATGATTCTCGGCGAAGGTGACTTCTTGCTTAGTGTGTAACCACTTGCAGGCGGAGTCCGGTAACACCATTCTCCTCCGAGTGTGTGTGTGTGTGTGTGTGTGTCCTCATTGGGCAGAGAGAGAGAGAGAGAGAGAGAGAGAGAGAGAGAGAGAGAGAGAGAGAGAGAGAGACCCCGTCTCTTTAGTTTTATGAGGTGCCAAAACTTCATCTGTCCGGTCGTTCAAGTATGTTATCAGGACGAATATAATCTCCTCACCTTTCATCAAAGTAATTACCTCGCCCGTCGTCAAAGTAATTACCTCGCCCGTCGTCAAAGTAATTACCTCGCCCGTCGTCAAAGTAATTACCTCGCCCGTCGTCGAAGTAATTACCTCGCCCGTCGTCAAAGTAATTACCTCGCCCGTCGTCGAAGTAATTACCTCGCCCGTCGTCAAAGTAATTACCTCGCCCGTCGTCAAAGTAATTACCTCGCCCGTCGTCAAAGTAATCACCTCGCCCGTCGTCAAAGTAATCACCTCGCCCGTCGTCAAAGTAATTACCTCGCACGTCGTCAAAGTAATCACCTCGCCCGTCGTCAAAGTAATTACCTCGCCCGTCGTCAAAGTAATTACCTCGCCCGTCGTCAAAGTAATTACCTCGCCCGTCGTCAAAGTAATTACCTCGCCCGTCGTCAAAGTAATTACCTCACCCGTCGTCGAAGTAATTACCTCGCCCGTCGTCAAAGTAATTACCTCGCCCGTCGTCAAAGTACCGACAGAAGGGCCATTTGACCTCGTTAATGGGAAGTCGTCGGGAAAAAAAGAAGAAAAGAAGTTAAGGAATTACATTACCGAGCGGGAGGACTATTAAGTGATAGTTTGTACATCCTCACTACTGGCGAAAATGTAACACTTTAAGAACAGGTGTGAAGATAATTATATTCGGTGGCGAATGTAATTCGCGTGTGTTCAGGTGGAGAGGAGACTTGAAGGTTAACGTCTACCATCTACTAACGTATATATATATATATATATATATATATATATATATATATATATATATATATATATATATATATATATTCATATATTTTTATATATTAGAAAGGATCACAATTTTGCGCGTGATCAAGATATTCCTATGAGTCCACGGGGAAAATGAAACACGAAAAGTTCCCAAGTGCACTTTCGTGTAATAATCACATCATCAGGGGAGACACAAGAGAGAAATATAACAGTCGGTTGATATACATCTTATATTTATATAAGTGTGTGTATATTGTGTGTTTATGTAATTACCTGTTTATATATTACGGGGAGAGAGTCCTAAACTCTTGTGTTTCTGCATATATGTATACCTGTGTAAAATTACAGCTACGTCAGATGAGAATACTTTATTTACATATTAATCGTACATACGTACGTACTTATTGAGCGCCAGGTACCATATACATCACACCAGTTATTACAGTATTCCAATACGAGTTTCTGTGTTCACTGCGTCCAATTTAAGTTTGAATTATGACACGAGGGAAATTGGTTCCACTATGTCACGTATCACAGGGAGATGTAAAGTATATATGTGTATGAAAAAAAGAAAAGAGGTCGGCAAGATGGAATCTCTCTCTCTCTCTCTCTCTCTCTCTCTCTCTCTCTCTCTCTCTCTCTCTCTCTCTCTCTTTAGCCAAGTCATGCACGCCAGAGGAGATGAGGTATTAATTGCCATGAATAAGT
>NC_092279.1:6677543-6705043 GCF_036320965.1 Panulirus ornatus
TATATATATATATATATATATATATATATATATATATATATATATATATATATATATATATATAACCCACGACCGCTTTTCACAAGGGTCCCTCCGGCAGCATCAAGGCTGCGTTAGTCAGTGACATATACATACATATACATATATATATATACACATGTACATATTCATACGTGCTCGCCTTCATCCATTTCCGACACCGTGTGTGTGTGTATATATATATATATATATATATATATATATATATATATATATATATATATATATATACAACTTTTTCCTCTGCAAGTATTGTTTTTTCGCTTCAAAATTTCTTTTGAATTTCTTTAACATTTAAGATTTTCTTCAGTAAAATGGATTAAGGAGAAAAATATAAAATGTTGCCTTAACACGTGTGATAAATCATGGCTATATAAGTTAAGAGGAACTTAATGTTTTAATAAGTTTTGTTAACTTCCTGAGTTTGTGTATCTGTGTCTACAAATCATAATAGAATCCACATACCAATCATAAAGTTTTCACAGTGGATGAGGATATATGATGAAAACATAGCCATAGAGAAAGATATATTCGATACCATGACAGTGTTAGCTCTTAAGGTTTTGGCTAACGATGGTAATAACTTTGAAATTTAGACTTAGAGAGTGATATATCAAAGGGGGAGTTTTTATATCGTGAGTTTGTTAGCTTCACGTGGTATCACTTGCTATAAGACCTGCTAGCTTCGCTGTCTGACGCTGTCGAGTGCGTCACCTTACGTGGTTTATTTTAGAAAGTAAATAGATTTTCGACATGTCATTTTTTTCCAATAGTTGTGAAGGCTATACTTCGCAGTCAACAATATGGCGTTCAAGTGCCATTGCTAAACGGAAAAATGTTATGTATGGAGGTGATGATATATATATATATATATATATATATATATATATATATATATATATATATATATATATATATATATACTGGTGTGCCTCGCACTGCACGAGGAAAAAATTGCTTTTATAAAAAGTTTTTATACCAATTTGCATAAAGACCATAAAAGTTTTGAGAAATGGCCTTTCCCTTTTTTTTTTGGCTTTGAAATGGCCTTCTAGGCTGACTGTCGAAAAGCTAGAAAAAAAAAGAAGCCTGTGGTAGCACCTGAGTTGGATGAGTACCATGAACTTGTCGTGACCCTGAGCCTTGAGAAGGGTTGGCCTTTTTTTGTTGGCCCTTGAAGGCCTTTGATCTTAAGGTACCTGCACTTGGGTTTAAAGTAAGCCGGTAAGTCCCCTGATTTGAGCTGCTGGAGTGAACTAAGTGTAATTTAAATGGCTTTTGAAAGAGAGGCCTTTGGTTGTGGCCTGAAAGTGGTCTTCGAGGCTAACGTGCCGTGGCTCAAACCTTTGGCCAAGCCTGAGTCTGATGTTCGTAGGTCTCTGGCTCTTGGGGTAATGGGAACTTCCAAGTAAGAGTTGATTAGCGCGAGGAAGAGAATTGAGAAGTACCAGTCCATGTTGTAAGGACGTGTTTTTGAGAACAGCGGGTGTATTTCAAGGTGTATAGAAGATGGAGGGTGTCACAAGATGGAAGGTGATAGAAAAAGGGGGGAAGGGGTCTCAGAAGATGGAGGATGTCAGATAAGGGAATAGGAATACAGAAGAGCAAGGAGCCAGTTGCTGGAAGTGACTTAAAGGAACGATAAGGAGAGAGAGAGAGAGAGAGAGAGAGAGAGAGAGAGAGAGAGAGAAGCAGGGATGTAATAAAGAGTAAGAAACTGTAAGAAAATGTATAAGGAAAGACCCCCACACGAACCCTACGGGTAAACCCCCCTCCCCACACAAACAACGCCATATACCCCCACAGACTACGCCATATACCCCCACAAAATACGCCATATACCCCCACAGACTACGCCATACACCCCGACAGACTACGCCATACACCCCCACAGACTACGCCATACACCCCCACAGACTACGCCATATACCCCCACAGACTACGCCATATACGCATTTCAACTCAGCCATATATACCTCACAAACTACGTCATATCCCCCCACCCCCACCCCCACAAACTACGCCTGATACCCTCAACAAAAACATGAAATCCATAGGAAAACAATTAGTTAGGTAAACAACAGAAGAGGAAAAAAATGAGTAAAGGATAAACAGAAGTAGTAAAGTTAGAGGAAGGAGACATAAGGACAAACGAGAGATGAATATGTACAGTGAAGGAGGCAAGGGCGTATGGTGGCTGGCGGTGGCTGGCTGTGGTGGTGGTGGAATGTGTGGGAGAGAGTGATTGAGGGATGTCGATGGTTGGGGTGTGAAGTTTGCGATATTGATGAGGGAGCAAAGCCCCAAGCTGCTCTGGCTGCTCCTGCTGCTGCTGCTGTGAACATCTGCCAGTCCTCGTAGCTCCTTCTGTTGCTTTTCCTGTTGTGTGTCCCTGTTGGTCTTACCGTTGTTTCCTCCTGTTGTAGTCATGGTGTTACTTTTTTGGGGGGCATAGATGCTGTTGCTGGTCCTGTTGTTGGCGTGGGTGCTGCTTCTGTTGTCGTTGCTTCTGTTGATATTACTGTTGCTTCTGTTTTTAGTGCTTCACTTGGCCTTGATGTTCATTGATAGGGCTGTTATGACGGTGGGCGCTGCTGCATTTATTATTATTATTATTATTATTTCTTTCATACTATTCGCCATTTCCCGCATTAGCGAGGTAGCGTTAAGAACAGAGGACTGGGCCTTTGAGGGAATTTCCTCACCTGGCTCCCCTTCTCTTATTATTATTATTATTATTATTATTATTATTATCATTATTGTTGTTGTTGTTGCTCTCAGTATTTTTCCTTTATCTGAATTGACCGTTTCATATGGTTTGGTCCAGCTCATTGATAGCACCATCGTGCCCGACCCCCATATACCACACCGGTCCAATTCTTTCAGTCCACCGCACGCTATTGGCCCGTTTTAGAATTCAAATCCCGATGCCCCGAAGCTTCCCTTGCTCTATCTTCCATCTCCTCCTGGTTCGCTTTCTCTCTAGCCCTGTCCACCGCACGCTTCTCGCCCTCTTGAAAATTCAAATCCCGATGCCCCAAAGCGTCCTTCGTCTCCTCCTCGTTCCCTTTTATCCCTTACTCTCTCTGCTTTTGACACAGATCCTCTTTATGAGTCTCTCTTCTCCCTTTGTTACGACCATCCCGCCTCACACCACGCATCGTCCTCTGGTACTTCATTTTCAACACGTCCACCCTAAGAGCCCAAGATTCGCACCCATGAAACCCTTATCTCTGCCCTGACAGACACCGAACTTCCCTTCCACACGCCCCTTAACGCACCCAGAACCTTAGCTCCTCCCATCCTCCACCCTGTCTCACTCCACTCCCCATAACTCCATCCGGTGCCACATCCACTTGTGTGTGTGTGTGTGTGTGTGTGTGTGTGTGTGTGTGTGTGTGATTACTAATCGTGTGGTGCGAGGAGAGAGTTTTACACTCGTATATGTGCATTTACGTCCAAAGGAAAAGGTGGTTTGGTAAATTTTCTTGCGATTTACATATAAAGACTTATCATGTTAGAGTTTTTACATATAATGACTTATTATGATGAGATTTTTACGCTCTTAATGATGATCTTTTAGCTGTGTGCAGAGCGTGAGCGACAGCTCTGTGTGTGTCACGTGAACACCTGCGAAAAATTGGAAGGGGGTTGTTGTTTTAAGGTAAATCTAACATGGTTTTGGCGTAGGGCAAGACGAGAGCGAGGCACTCGCGGCGTTCAGTGAGGGAGAGAGAGAGACTCTCTCTCTCTCTCTCTCTCTCTCTCTCTCTCTCTCTCTCTCTCTCTCTCTCTTACCACCTCCAATCTCCTTCATCCCACCGATCCTGGTGGTGCATCGGGAGGACCCTCGTCTGCCACATCTTCCTTCCATGATGCGCACCCCCTTCGTCAGGAGGATCCATACGGGTTCTTCTTTACCCGCGCCACACGATGACGCCTCCCGCTGAAAACCCGGATCACACATATATCACTTCCAGAGACGCCAGAGAAGACGGACGCTGTGTGAGCACGACGGCACGACCATGACGGTACGACGGTAGGACTGTTGAGCCACGACGGTACGACGACTGAGCCACGACGGTACGACGACTGAGCCACGACGGTACGACTGCTGAGTACGACGGTACGACTGTTGAGCCACGACGGTACGACGACTGAGCCACGACGGTACGACTGCTGAGTACGACGGTACGACTGTTGAGCCACGACGGTACGACGACTGAGCCACGACGGTACGACTGCTGAGTACGACGGTACGACTGTTGAGCACGACGGTGCGACGACTGAGCACGACGGTACGACTGTTGAGCACGACGGTACGACCCTTGGGTATGATGGGCTTGGGCTTTCAGCCATCAAGCCCAGATGTCGTATCGTCGTGCTCGAGGGTCGTACAGTCATGCTCGAGGGTCACATCGTCGTGTTCAAGGGTGACATGGTCGTGCTCGAGGGTCGTACAGTCATGCTCGAGGGTCACATCGTCGTGTTCAAGGGTGACATGGTCGTGCTCAAGGGTCGTACAGTCGTGCTCAAGGGTCACATCGTCGTGCTCAAGGGTGACATGGTCGTGCTCAAGGGTCGTACAGTCGTGCTCAAGGGTCACATCGTCGTGCTCAAGGGTGACATGGTCGTGCTCAAGGGTCGTACAGTCATGCTCAAGGGCCACATCGTCGTGCTCAAGGGTGACATGGTCGTGCTCAAGGGTCGTACAGTCGTGCTCAAGGGCCACATCGTCGTGCTCAAGGGTGACATGGTCGTGCTCAAGGGTCGTACAGTCGTGCTCAAGGGCCACATCGTCGTGCTCAAGGGTGACATGGTCGTGCTCAAGGGTCGTACAGTCATGCTCAAGGGCCACATCGTCGTGCTCAAGGGTCGTACAGTCATGCTCAAGGGCCACATCGTCGTGCTCAAGGGTGACATGGTCGTGCTCAAGGGTCGTACAGTCATGCTCAAGGGCCACATCGTCGTGCTCAAGGGTGACATGGTCGTGCTCAAGGGTCGTACAGTCATGCTCAAGGGCCACATCGTCGTGCTCAAGGGTCGTACAGTCATGCTCAAGGGCCACATCGTCGTGCTCAAGGGTGACATGGTCGTGCTCAAGGGTCGTACAGTCGTGCTCAAGGGCCACATCGTCGTGCTCAAGGGTGACATGGTCGTGCTCAAGGGTCGTACAGTCATGCTCAAGGGCCACATCGTCGTGCTCAAGGGTGACATGGTCGTGCTCAAGGGTCGTACAGTCATGCTCAAGGGCCACATCGTCGTGCTCAAGGGTGACATGGTCGTGCTCACGGGTCGTGCCATTTGTCCTCGATGGATCTCTCTCTCTCTCTGCTGTGCTCGAGTGGATGGTCTCGTCTCGTCGTCCTCGCAGCGTTCGATTCCCCGCATACATTAAGACGCGTGACGGATCGTGTATCGATACTGCGACCGCGAGTCGTGTGTGTGTGTGTGTGTGTGTGTGTGTGTGTGTGTGTGTGTGTGTGTGTATGTGTGTGTGTGTGTGTGGTGTGTGTGTGTGTATGTGTGTGTGTGGTGCATGTGTGTGTGTGTGTGTGTGTGTGTGTGTGTGTGTGTGTGTGTGGTGCATGTGTGTGTGGTGCATGTGTGTGTGTGTGTGTGTGTGTGTGTGGTGCATGTGTGTGTGTGTGTGTGGTGCATGTGTGTGTGGTGCATGTGTGTGTGTGTGTGTGTGTGTGTGTGGTGCATGTGTGTGTGTGTGTGTGGTGCATGTGTGTGTGGTGCATGTGTGTGGTGTGTGGGTGTGTGTGTGTGTGGGTGTGTGTGGTGTGTGTGTGTGTGTGTGGTGCATGTGTGTGTGGTGCATGTGTGTGGTGTGTGGGTGTGTGTGTGTGTGGGTGTGTGTGGGTGTGTGTGTGTGTGTGTGGTGCATGTGTGTGTGGTGCATGTGTGTGGTGTGTGGGTGTGTGTGTGTGTGTCTGTGTGTGGTGTGTGTGTGTGTGTGTGTGTGTGTGTCTGTGTGAAGAAATATGTCCCCAGTACTTTAACAGGTGACTAGGTCTCTCACTCAGTCCTCCTCCACCACCACCACCATCTCTGTGTTAACCCTTCCTTCTATACATTATCTGAATGTTAACATTTTTAACATCTCTCGTGCTGTTAATCACATGTCTCTGTTAAATCGCCAATGGCAGAATTCGTAATTCTGATGCCTATTTTTATTTTATTTTTTTTTTTCGTGTGATTTCATAAACAGTTCTCAACCGAAGTTAAAGAGAATTTCTCTCTCTCTCTCTCTCTCTCTCTCTCTCTCTCTCTCTCTCTCTCTCTCTCTCTCTCTCTCTCTCTCTCTCTCTCTCAGTTTTCGTGTTTATAAAACTGTTTGTGCTTGCCGCATGCCATTTTCTATGCCGTATCCAGTCTATTGGATTGTTTTTCTGTTTGGTTCGATATATATATTGTCAGCTGATTTTCCCATTGTCTCATTATACATATAGATACACACACACATGATCCCTCGCCCCCGACTGGTGGACGTGGCCAGCTTCCTAAGCGCTGCAAGAATCTCTTAAATTCAAACTGGACCCCCGGGGCACTTACGATGATACTAATGATAAGAATTATATATATATATATATATCTTCCTTCCATACTGTTCGCCATTTCCCGCGATAGCGTGGTAGCGTTAAGAACAGAGGACTGTGCCTTTGAGGGAATACCCTCACCTGGCCCCTTTCTCTGTTCCTTCTTTTGGAAAATTTAAAAAAAAAAAAACGAAAGGGGAGGATTTCCAGCCCCCCCCCGCTCCCTCCCCTTTTAGTCGCCTTCTACGACACGCAGGGAATACGTGAGAAGTATCCTTTCTCCCCTATCCCCATGGATGATATATATATATAAATATATATATATATATATTTATATATATATATATATATATATATATATATATATATATATATATATATATATATAATTTTTTTTTTTTCTTTTGCTTTGTCGCTGTCTCCCGCGTTTGCGAGGTAGCGCAAGGAAACAGACGAAAGAAATGGCCCAACCCACCCCCATACACATGTATATACATACGTCCACACACGCAAATATACATACCTACACAGCTTTCCATGGTTTACCCCAGACGCTTCACATGCCCTGATTCAATCCACTGACAGCACGTCAACCCCGGTATACCACATCGCTCCAATTCACTCAATTCCTTGCCCTCCTTTCACCCTCCTGCATGTTCAGGCCCCGATCACACAAAATCTTTTTCACTCCATCTTTCCACCTCCAATTTGGTCTCCCTCTTCTCCTCGTTCCCTCCACCTCCGACACATATATCCTCTTGGTCAATCTTTCCTCACTCATTCTCTCCATGTGCCCAAACCATTTCAAAACACCCTCTTCTGCTCTCTCAACCACGCTCTTTTTATTTCCACACATCTTTCTTACCCTTACGTTACTTACTCGATCAAACCACCTCACACCACACATTGTCCTCAAACATCTCATTTCCAGCACATCCATCCTCCTGCGCACCACTCTATCCATAGCCCACGCCTTGCAACCATACAACATTGTTGGAACCACTATTCCTTCAAACATACCCATTTTTGCTTTCCGAGATAATGTTCTCGAATTCCACACATTCTTCAAGGCTCCCAGAATTTTCGCCCCCTCCCCCATCCTATGATCCACTTCCGCTTCCATGGTTCCATCCGCTGCCAGATCCACTCCCAGATATCTAAAACACTTTACTTCCTCCAGTTTTTCTCCATTCAAACTCACCTCCCAATTGACTTGACCCTCAACCCTACTGTACCTAATAACCTTGCTCTTATTCACATTTACTCTTAACTTTCTTCTTTCACACACTTTACCAAACTCAGTCACCAGCTTCTGCAGTTTCTCACATGAATCAGCCACCAGCGCTGTATCATCAGGTGTTTGCTTTGAAGAATGTATGTGAGAAATACTTAGAAAAGCAAATGGATTTGTGTGTAGCATTTATGGATCTGGAGAAGGCATATGATAGAGTTGATAGAGATGTTCTGTGGAAGGTATTAAGAATATATGGTGTGGGAGGCAAGTTGTTAGAAGCAGTGAAAAGTTTTTATCGAGGATGTAAGGCATGTGTACGTGTAGGAAGAGAGGAAAGTGATTGGTTCTCAGTGAATGTAGGTTTGCGGCAGGGGTGTGTGATGTCTCCATGGTTGTTTAATTTGTTTATGGATGGGGTTGTTAGGGAGGTGAATGCAAGAGTTTTGGAAAGAGGGGCAAGTATGAAGTCTGTTGGGGATGAGAGAGCTTGGGAAGTGAGTCAGTTGTTGTTCGCTGATATATATATATATATATATATATATATATATATATATATATATATATATATATATATATATATATATTTCCATCCTACGAAGGATATGTGTAGAAATATATGTCAAAATAGACCCCTCCCCCTCTCTTTGATTCGCGTATCAGTTCCTGGATGATATTAATTTTCCCAGGGAAGGTTCAACATTGGCGCATGTATACATATTTCATTGGCTGTTATTTTCATTGAAAGTAAATTGAGAAAATAGAACATAGATTCAATTTAGCTCTCTCTCTCTCTCTCTCTCTCTCTCTCTCTCTCTCTCTCTCTCTCTCTCTCTCTCTCTCTCTCTCTCTCTCTCCTACTGGTTTCATATCGTCCGCAATATACGTTTTCATCAAAATTGAAACTATCTCTTTTTCACAACAAACAGTAACAGGATTCATGTTTTATTAAAAGCAAACACACACACACACACACACACACACACACAATGACGTCACATATTGTCTGAAAGTTCATTTTAGATACGATGAAATATTACGGTACGACCTTTGGTCGAGGCGTTAGCGGTACGACCCTATAAGCAGATGATGGTACGACCCTTGGATATGAATGGTATGGCCTTTGACCTAACCCTATAGGGGTTGGTGAGGTCAAAGGTCAAGGCCCACTAATTATACAGGGGTCGTGCCCCGTTCATGCTCATTAGGTTGTTTTCGTTGTGAATTTTTGAGGTTAAAAAAAAGAAAGATTTTCCTCTCTCTCTCTCTCTCTCTCTCTCTCTCTCTCTCTCTCTCTCTCTCTCTCTCTCTCTCTCTCTCTCTCTTACTCAGAAAACTCAAAGATTTTTTTTTGAGAACTTGGCGTTTTGTCAGAATTTTTGTACTAAGTGTTCCCCCCGATGCTTCTATTTTCTCTCTTGTTGATAGATGTATTTCCCCTAATGTGAAACTATTTCCCACTACGTGTTGAAGTTGTAGCAAAGATGGCTCTTCCCGTTTTCTTTCATTTTTTTTTTCCTTTCATTTCGAATCGTTGTGTATATGTGCGTTGTTACATTGACGCGAAATTTCTAAAATTAGGTTAGGTTAGGTTAAGTTAGAGTAGGTTAGGTTAGGGCAAGTTAGATTAAATTAGGTTAAGGTATGTTAGGTGAGTTTAAGTTAGGTTAGGGCAGGTTTGGTTAGGTTACGTTAGGTTAGGGTAGGGTAGGTTAGGTTAGGTTAGGTTACGTTACGTTACGTTACGTTACGTTAGGTTAGGTTACGTTAGGTTAGGAGTAGGTTAGGGTAGGTTAAGTTAGGTTAGGTTAGGTTAGGTTGGATATGTTTACGATTAGTGTGTGGCATATCATTTTCTATCCCCAAAATCTACAATTATCGCTCAAAAAGCCACAGGCTTGGCTTTGTCAGCTACGAAATATGTGGTAGACTAATTATACCCATCACTATCTTCTTTAAAAGAAAACGAGGTAGTTCTGTACAGTTTGAGGATGAAATTTCACAGGATTATCTGACCTATTGTTAATGTTCATAGCGTCGAAAATTTGTTTATGTATATACATGGTTAAAGACTTTATATCTACGAGATGAAAACTGGAAGGGTTCGTAAAGACCCATGACCATTGTTACTACGTGACTCTTGACCTCGGGAGGAATGACGTTGTTAGAGAAAGGGGTAGTTGGGCATAGTGTGACTGTATTGACTGGAAGGGCCAACAGGTTCAAACTGGTTTGGGACATTGGGATGGGATGAATGATAACAGACTGACAATGAAAGGTTTATGCGCCAGTCTGTTGATTTCGGGATGTGATCACGTACGAGGGCGTGAGGCGTGCGTTGGATAGAATGATTGGAGCAATGTGGTATATGGGGGATGATGTGGGGATTGTGGCCTGTTATAAGGCATGCAGATGAGGCCAAAATTCGTTTGCTCCTTCTCAAAAGGCATTTAATTGTGCAAATTTCTTCTACTTCCTCCTCCTCCTCCTCCTCCTCCTCCTCTTCTTCTTCTTCTTCTTCTTCTTCTTCTTCTTCTTCTTCTTCTTCTTCCTTTTCTTCTTTTTTGTCTTTACTAATATCATTTGATTATTATTATTATTATTATTATTATTATTATTATTATTATTATTATTATTATCATTATTATTATTATTATTATTATTATTATTATTATTAATATTATTATTATTTTTGTTATTATTATCATTATTATTTTAATGATTATCGCCTCTGGCATGAGTCATTATCATTATGTATCACATCGTCTTCACATTTGGTCATGATATTTCCTGCCAGATGCACCTGGAATTAGGAAATAGTGTCGCCTTCACGAGGGACAGCCACCAACCACTTCAGGTTTTCTTACCGACCCGCAATGAGGCCCCAGGTACGTGACCTTGCCTGCCGGGCCTCCCAGATGACCCCTTCATGGAGAGGGTACGCGCGTGCGTCCGCCGCTGCGCACGTGAGAGACACGTCCGCGCTGAGGGGACGTGTCTCGTGGGGTGATTGCGAGAGATGTCGTATTGTTTAAGCTTGAGGTGTTAAGACAGGAGGAGGGCGAGTGTAGTGACCCCCAGGTGACCCCCAAGTGTACTGACCTCTGCTAGCTTAAACTGTAGTGACCCCAGGTGACCCCAAGTGTACTGACCTCTGCTAGCTTAAACTGTAGTACCCCAGGTGACCCCAGGTGTACTGACCTCTGCTAGCTTAAACTGTAGTGACCCCAGGTGACCCCCAAGTGTACTGACCTCTGCTAGCTTAAACTGTAGTGACCCCAGGTGACCCCCAAGTGTACTGACCTCTGCTAGCTTAAACTGTAGTGACCCCTTGCTGAGCAGACTTGTAGTGACCTCCTACAGGCCAAACTGTAGTGACCCCTGATGACTAAACTATAGTGACCCCTGATGACCGAACTATAGTGACCCCTGATGACCAAACTATAGTGACCCCTGATGACCAAACTATAGTGACCCCTGATGACCAAACTATAGTGACCCCTGATGACCAAACTATAGTGACCCCTGATGACCAAACTACAGTGACCCCTGATGACCAAACTATAGTGACCCCCTGATGACCAAACTACAGTGACCCCTGATGACTAAACTATAGTGACCCCTGATGACCAAACTACAGTGACCCCTGATGACCAAACTACAGTGACCCGTGATGACCAAACTATAGTGACCCCTGATGACCAAACTATTGTGACCCCCAATTACTAAACTCAGGTCTACGTCATTGCAGATTTCGTACAGATTAAAAAAAAAAAAAATTCCTGTGATAATCTATTAAGCTTTTTGATGACTTTGTGGGTTTATTCTAATTAGAATATGGAATATGATTATTTTTGTTATAATTATTCTAATTTTACGCTCTGCAGTTTTGTTCTCAAAAGACAGAGAGAAATTTACAGTGATTAATTATTTAGGAGGAAAAAAAAATTGTATCATTGTATGATTGCCTGGTTTCGTTTCCGGATCGTGTGTGAAGTAAGGTTTCATATCCAGCACAAAATGTAGAAAAGGACTTAAGGACTTTATTAATTATCTAGATATATGTGTAACTTTTTTGTTTTGTTTTGTTTTTTGTTTTGTTTCATCTCCGAAAATGAAAATCATAAGTATTTTTTTTAAGTTCTTTTCGAAAGAATTTTCCATTTCTCTCTCTCTCTCTCTCTCTCTCTCTCTCTCTCTCTCTCTCTCTCTCTCTCTCTCTCTCTCTCTCTCTCTCCCCGTTTGCCGTCTTCCCGAAGCCCTCAGCACTCAGCGCCTAGACGACATGGGTGGGAGTGAGTGCATGATATATGGCAGAAGGAACACCACACAACACCATAACAATGTTCGAATCCCGTCCTCCCTCCATTTTTAGCCCGGCCATCGCTCTGTGTGTGTGTGTGTGTGTGTGTGTGTGTAGGAAGATTGTGGGGGAAACAACACAAAACTGCCAATGTCTGAGGAGTCTTGTGCATATATATATATATATATATATATATATATATATATATACATATATATATATATATATATATATATATATATATATATATATATATATATATATATATCCCTGGGGATAGGGGAGAAAGAATACTTCCCACGTATTCCCTGCGTGTCGTAGAAGGCGACTAAAAGGGGAGGGAGCGGGTGGCTGGAAATCCTCCCCTCTCTTGTTTTTTTTTTTAATTACCCAAAAGAAGGACCAGAGAAGGGGGCCAGGTGAGGATATTCCCTCACAGGCCCAGTTCTCTGTTCTTAACGCTACCTCGCTAACGCGGGAAATGGCAAATATTATGGAAAAAAAATATATATATACTGCCATTACCAGCGATGCATCTGTGTAAGGCGTAGACCCAGAGAACACGGAGCGAAAATGTTGGTTCATACCATTTGGTTTTCATCCATCTTTCGACCCCACTTGACTCCATAGAAGCAGATGGACTTCTGTACTGTAGCTGTGGGTCACAGTAAAAACGTGTGGCGTCAGGAAATGATACATGTGTCTTGCGTATCGTTGCTTTAGTCGCTGGAGGATAAAAAGAGAAGTATATGTGACTTGTATATGTGACTTGTTTACCGTTGCATTGGTAACGTGACGGCAAGAAAGGGACACACATGTGACTCTTGTATCGTCGGCTTGGTCTGTGGAAACGCGGCAGTAAGAGGACACATACGACTCGTCGCCTCATTCATGGGATACATGGCTTCATACGAGGACGCCTGTATCTCTCCCACATGTCTTTTGAGTATTCATACAGCGTACGGGGACTTACAAGACGTGGGGAACACTTCTTTCTGCTGTGAAGTGGTCCCCTCCTTCTCCTCCTCCTATTCCTCCTGTGTTTGCCGGACTTACTGATATAAAGGGTTTCGAACCTGTCTTTTCCCCCCCCACAGTCGATCCCTTCCTTCAGTTCAGGGGTTACAGAAGCCGGAGATAAAGTCGATAAGATCCAGCTCATCTTTTCAACAAGGGTCGTGTGACAAGAGGTCAAATGTTTTTCCCCTTTTTTGATTTCTACTCCTCCTTCCCGGGAAGCTATAACATCTGGAGACTTTCCGAAGGAAGTTAGGAAAGCAGAACCTACCTTCACTTCCTTCTACTCGCCCAGTTTTCAAAACTTTGGCTGATGGATGGGGAAGAACGGAAAAAAAATGTTTTAATGTGAGTATTTATTGTGTCAAAGTTTATCTTATTACTTGATTGTCCGTCATGCATTGAACCCTTTAGGTATCGTGTGTGTGTGTGTGTTAAATTCTTCGTCGTGTTTTGCCTGCTTTAATTACTTGCCGACGTCAAGTGCTCAAGACGCGAGTTTCCAGCCCAGCCCAGCCCAGAGGAGCGTGTCTCGAGGCCAGGGCAACAACAGCTGCGGGAAGAACAACAATAATAATAACAATGATACTTCCAGCGTCTGTGATGACAATTGGCTTCATCCAAACACACACAGGCAGTCAAGCCATAAGGAAGGAAGATGGCACCAGGGCCATTAAAAGCAAGGTGGACCTCATTCCCTCGTCGTTGAGAAACATTCTTACGAGCTCTTGTGATCTGAATTATGGAACGGAGCAGCGAGAGCAGGAGAGGAGAAGGAGGAGGAGGAAGAAGGAGGAGGAGCAACAGCTTCGTCGTGAGCAGAATGGAGCAAGATATTAGCAGTAGCGGCAGCAGCAGTAGTAGTAGTAGTAGCGGCAAGGGAAAGGAGAGAGAGAGAGAGAGAGAGAGAGAGAGAGAGAGAGAGAGAGAGAGAGAGAGAGAGGAACCCACAGCTTCATGTACCCAAAACCCACAGTTTACTTTACGAGATGTTCGTGGGCTTCGCTTCACTTTTGTCTCGAAACAGTCTCGTACTGATCGAACCCCAACAACCTTAATTCTCTCTCTCTCTCTCTCTCTCTCTCTCTCTCTCTCTCTCTCTCTCTCTCTCTCTCTCTCTCTCTCTCCTTCTTGGAGCGTTATCATCAGCATCATATCTCTCTATATACATAAAAGTTTAAACCTCGCGAGATATATCGCCCCAATTTCGAGACCTCGCGGGGTCTTATGGAACGCAAATAAAAGTTTGGAAATGGAATACATTATATGAGTTCTAAGCAGTGTTTTTATTCGAGGCGAAAAGGGGAAATTTCCATCTGATATTTTGAAAGCTTGTATGACTTGCTGTTTCTATACAGGGTCTGGTCGTGTGTTTCTATGTTTGTTTTTCTTATGATTGAATTGAATGTTTTAACTTGTGATTTAGGGAGTGTGTGTGTGTGTGTGTGTGTGTGTGTGTGTGTGTGGGACATCGCTGTAAAAAAATAATAATAATGATAATGATAATGATGATATTATTATTATTATTATATTATTATTATTATTATTATTATTATTATTATTATTGTCATTATTATTAGTATTATTATTTTTATTATATAATGATGATTATAAGAATAATAATGATATTATTATTATTATTATTATTATTATTATTATTATTATTATTATTATTATTATTATTGCTATTATTCTTAATATTATTATTATTATTACGTTTCACTAGTAGTAGTTAGCAGTAGTAATAGTAGTAGTAGTAGTAGTAACAGTAGTAGTTTTACATGACAAGTTACAGCCTCGTCGTTACATGAAGTAAACCATGTACCACTTCTATAGTCAGAGTGTCACACTTTCGAATTAATGTTTCGAATGTTTCTGGTGTGCCATCAGCTCGTGTCTCCGTCTGTGTGTGTGTGTGTGTGTGTGTGTGTGTGTGTGTGTGCCACTACCATAACAGAACAGGCTCTTCCTTCCGTCCATATTTGAAGTTTTCCCCCCATTTCCCCCCCCCCCCCCTCATGCATGTTTCCCTGTCCGTGTGTAGATGTGTTGTCATGTCTCGACTTCCGTACTCAACTTTGCGAGGCCAGCATTGAGGCCAGAGAACACGTCCCGTGAGCGAGAAAGGATTTGCATTAACTCTGATTTCAACCCTTTTTTATCTTTTTTTTTTTTAATTTTTTTTTTGCCTCCTTCCCCTCCCCGTTTTCTGTCAAAGCCCATCCGAGGCATTCAGACATGTAGTGTATTACTATCATATCACCATGAAGTCTTGCTGACATTTAATCTATTACTTATTATTACCTTACCTATTATCTACTTGTCATATTACCATAAAGTCTTTGAGACATACAATCTACGTCATATGGTCATTTCGAGCCATATTACCACATGGATGTTGTCTTGTTTTATATAATAACTAGAATACGTTATATAATACGTTATATAATAAATACGTTTATATAATAACTAGAATACGTCTTGTTTTATATGATAACTAGAATACATAAAGTCATGTAAGGCGTTCCTCGTTGTTACAGTGTGAAGTAAACATTCTCGTGTAACGCAGGTTACGTCCCTGGTGTTGTTACAACCCAAGTTGCTTCAGATGTACAACCTCCCTCGTCCCTCACAACTCGCTCCTCTCCTCTTGTCCTTTCCATAGTTAAAAAGTCCGCCCTTTTTTCACTCCATCTCCTAGCCTACAGGCAAGTGTGAGAGAGGGGGAAAGGATGGGGCTAGTCATGAGACAGAGGACCCCGTGCTGGACGGATAGAGGGAGGACCCCGGCTGGACGGAGAGAGAGGGATGACTCCGTGCTGGACGGAGAGACAGGGAGGACCCCGTGCTGGACGGAGAGAGAGGGAGGACCCCGTGCTGGACGGAGAGAGGGAGGACCCCGTGCTGGACGAGAGGGAGGACCCCGTGCTGGACGGATAGAAGGAGGACCCCGTGCTGGACGGAGAGAGGGAGGACCCCGTACTGGACGGATAGAGGGAGGACCCCGTGCTGGACGGAGAGAGAGGGAGGACCCCGTGCTGGACGGATAGAGGGAGAGGACGAGGCTAGACATGAGACGGAGGACCCCGTGCTGGACGGAGAGACAGGGAGGACCCCGTGCTGGACGGAGAGAGGGAGGACCCCGTGCTGGACGGAGAGAGAGGGAGGACCCCGTGCTGGACGGAGAGGGGCAGGACGGGGCTAGTCATGAGAGGGAGGACCCCGTACTGGATGGAGAGAGAGGGAGGACGAGGCTAGTCATGAGATGGAGGACCCCGTGCTGGACGGATAGAGGGAGGACCCCGTGCTGGACGGAGAGAGAGGGAGGACCCCGTGCTGGACGGATAGAAGGAGGACCCCGTGCTGGACGGAGAGACAGGGAGGACCCCTTGCTGGACGGAGAGAGAGGGAGGAGAGATCGGAGGATGCTATCGACGCACTGCAACTCTACATATGGGATCGACTCCCTCGTCCGATAGAGTTCGAACCCTGGGCGTCGAACCTGTTCGTGATTTACGGTAACACATCGTTGCCACAAGGCTTAGAATGGGTATACTATTACATAGGCTTTATGGACCGTAGGTATTGTATCCCATAAGGGTTATTATTATGCCTTATGGGTGTCTGGGTTTGGCTCTTATAGGACATCCGAAGTTGTGATCCTTCTCCATCGTGTGTCACACACTGGTTGTTTGTGGCTCTCATTATTTATTTTTATTTGTTTTCTGTTTTTTTTTTTTTGTGTCGTCTGTGTTGTAGCAAAAACATCGGATTTGGTAATTAATGTTGCTCGCAGCTTTGTTTGTTGTTGTTGTTGTTGTTGTTGTTGTATGGTGAGCTGAGCTTTGTTTTGTTGTTGTTGTTGTTGTTTTGTTGTTATAGTTGTATGGTGAGCTGAGCTTTGTTGTTGTTTTGTTGTTGTTGTTGTTGTTGTTGTTGTTGTTGTTGTATGGTATGCTGAGCTTTGTTTTGTTGTTGTTGTTGTTGTTGTTGTTGTTGTTGTTGTTGTTGTATGGTATGCTGAGCTTTGTTTTGTTGTTGTTGTTGTTGTTGTTGTTGTTGTATGGTGAGCTGAGCTTTGTTGTTGTTTTGTTGTTGTTGTTGTTGTTGTTGTTGTTGTTGTTGTTGTATGGTATGCTGAGCTTTGTTTTGTTGTTGTTGTTGTTGTTGTTGTTGTTTTGTTGTTGTTGTTGTTGTTGTTGTTGTTGTATGGTATGCTGAGCTTTGTTTTGTTGTTGTTGTTGTTTTGTTGTTGTTGTTGTTGATGTTGTTGTATGGTATGCTGAGCTTTGTTTTGTTGTTGTTGTTGTTGTTGTTGTTGTTGCGTGGGTAGTTACAGAATTGTTTATTGTTTTTTTGTTTTCTTTTGTTTTGTTTTGAAAGGAAGAAGTCGCATCATTCGTTTGTGTTGCGATCTAAATCATAACATGCAATTTTTGTCGTATGGTAAACTGCGTATTTTTTTATTTCCTTTCTTTTCTTTTTTAAATGTCGAAAGAAAAAAGGCCATGGAATCGAGTTTGGACGCCCTGTTAGACCTACCTCCGTTTTCCCCGGAACGTAAATCAATGGATTATGATTTTCTTTTTTTCTCCCCCCCTCCTCCACCCCGTTTTCTATCGGACGGTTCGTTCCAGCGCCTGTTTCTGGTGTAGCGCCGACCCCCATTTTCTCTCGTGCTCAAAAAAAAGAAGATACATCGCTCACATCACCTGAACATCCTTCCCTCAGATGTTGTATGGAAACGAGATTAATCTCTCTCTCTCTCTCTCTCTCTCTCTCTCTCTCTCTCTCTCTCTCTCTCTCTCTCTCTATATATATATATATATATATATATATATATATATATATATATATATTCATACTATTCGCCATTTCCCGCAATAGCGAGGTAGCGTTAAGAACAGAGGACTGGGCCTTTGAGGGAATATCCTCACCTGGCCCCCTTCTCTGTTCCTTCTTTTGGAGGATTAAATAAAACCCAGAGGGGAGGATTTCCAGCCCCCCGCTCCCTCCCCTTTTGGTCGCCTTCTACGACACGCAGGGAATACGTGGGAAGTATTCTTTCTCCCCTAACCCCAGGGATATATATATATATATATATATATATATATATATATATATATATATATATATATATATATATATATATATATATATCTGTCTCCTGTCCATCATTCCCTCTTCCTTCTTCACCACCATCACCCCCCCCCCCTCTCTCTCTCTCTCTCTCTCTCTCTCTCTCTCTCTCTCTCTCTCTCTCTCTCTCTATCTATCTATCTATCTATCTATCTCCCGTCCATCATTCTCCCTTCCTTCTTCACCACCATCACTCCCCCCCCTCTCTCTCTCTCTCTCTCTCTCTCTCTCTCTCTCTCTCTCTCTCTCTCTCTCTCTCTCTCTACTCTTTAAGTTCTCATATCTTACATTTTTTCCTCTGCACAAGGGCAAGGTAGCTAGGTAGGAGCTTGGTGGTGGTGGGTGTGTGTGTGTGTGTGTGTGGTGTGTGTGTGTGTGTGCCTCTGGTTATATCGATCACCATAAAGAAAACCCGGATGTGGTGTTGGGTTGGGTGGGTTACACAGCTAATGGCACCATTACTTCTACCGTAGTCTCCGCCCGCCCTCACACCTCGTCATTATATTAAGCCTTTAAGGGGTAAGGGAGGGGGGGGTAATGGAGAGCTCCCTCACTCCCTTTTGGTGGTAATATTCACCATTAGGCACCGCGGGACGCAGCTGGGTCTCGGAGAGGGGAGACAGTGGTGCGTCGAAAGCGATATGGGTCGCTTAGATGATGGGGAGGGGAGAAGGGTAAGGGGGAGAAGAGAGGAGGAAGAGACATGGGAGGGAGAGACGAGGTGGAGGGGAGATAGACTTGGGAAATGGCTTTAGAACGCTTTTGTGTCTGTCTATTTCTGTTTCCGTGGCATCCGTCTCGACTGGTCAGGGGGCCCCTGTCCCATTGTAGAGTGACGGTGTGGGTGCTTGAGGGGGGAGAGGATGCTCTCTCTCTCTCTCTCTCTCTCTCTCTCTCTCTCTCTCTCTCTCTCTCTCTCTCTCTCTCTCTCTCTCTCTCTCTCCCTCCAGCAGGAGGGAAGGTTAGGCTAGGATCGCCAAGTGAGGCATAGAGAATTATGCAGAGAAACACACTACAACACGATGAGGTTTCACTAGCTTTCGTGGAGACATAGAAGACGGGCTAGGCTCGCGCCATGTGAGGCATAGATTCCTATAGATAGACCATGCAATATATGACCCTTAGCTATATATTAAGGACATAGAAAACCAGTTGGGCTCGCTATGTGAGGCATAGATTCCTATAGATAGACCCTGCGATATGGTATGACCCTTAGCTATATCAAAGACATAGAAAACCAGTTGGCCTCGCTATGTGAGGCATAGATTCCTATAGATAGACCCTGCGATATGGTATGACCCTTAGCTATATAGTAAGGACATAGAAAACCAGTTGGGCTCGTCATGTGTGACATAGATTCCTATAGATAGACACTGCAACACGGTATGTCCTTCAGCTTTCTTATAGAAGCAGAGATGGGGAAGATGAATGTAGATAGGTAGACAGAATCTACAGGTCACCAGTAGATAGGTAGACTCTGTAGGTAACCGGTAGATAAGTAGATAGACTATACTGGTCACCAGTAGATAGGTAGACAAACCCTACACGTCGCCAGTAGATAGATAGACCAGATTCCACGGGTCACCAGTTTGCCGTTTTCTTTCAAAATGATAGAAAAGAAAATTACTTGAAGAAAGATCGGATCAGGAGAAGAGTTTCTGAGGAGACCATAATCTTGACCTCCTCCTCCTCCTCCTCCTCCTCCTCCTCCTCTTCCTCCTCCTCTTCCTCCTCCTCCTCCTCCTCCTCCTCCTCCTCCTCCTCCTCTTCTTCCTCCTCCTCCTCCTCCTCCTCCTCCTCCTCCTCCTCCTCCTCCTCTGGCTGGACGTAGGCTAAAATTCTTCCTATATTTGAGGGAAGTTGTTTATGAACAAAGTTTCATCGAGTGGCAAAACTTTTTTTTTTTTTTGAGTCTCATAGTTTTAATAGTGTGTAGGCCTACTGAGGTTTTAGTTTTCATATATATATATATATATACATATATTTTTCACTTGGGGGGATATATTTTTGAAGACTGATGAAGACAGAGTTAATGGCCTGTTGGATGATGCATCTTTACCATTCATTTGTACTTTGAATATTCTTTTGTATATTGTCTGGTATTGTGTTGCGTCTGGTTTTATCGAAGTCTGTTGGGTGGCAGGGTACAGTACCGGGGTACCACGCGGTACGACCATCTACATCACCCACTAGAATGGAGTACCTTCATATAAAGGACTGATGGGAAAGTCAGGGGTTCGAAGCCCCTTTAAGACTACCGTGTTTTGCCCATTATGTTGTTTTTTTCTTTTTCGTATGATGCTGATGGCGATGGAAGACGGGAAACATATATATATATATATATATATATATATATATATATATATATATATATATATATATATATATATATATATATTGGAAAGGATCGCAATTTTGCGCGTGATCGAGATATTCCTGCGAGTCCACGGGGAAAATGAAACACGAAAAGTTCCCAAGTGCACTTTCGTGTAATAATCACATCATCAGGAGAGACACAAGAGAGAAATATAACAGTCAGTTGATATACATCGAAGAGACGAAGCTAGGACGTGTTTCATTTTCCCCTTGGACTCATAGGAATATATATATATATATATATATATATATATATATATATATATATATATATATATGTATATGTATATATGCGCTACCTCGCAAACGCGGGAGACAGCGACAAAGTATAATAAAAAAAAAAATATGTATAAAGTCATTCATTTAATCGTTTCGTATCACATTTATACTGAATGCAAAAGTTGTTGACCCGTACAGGACAGGGTTTGGGCTCGAGAGGTCAAAGGTTAACCTCCACATTTGTTCAGAGGTTGGCTTAATAGCATGATCGCAGCTTTACGACGACCTCCCCATGAACACGACGTAAACGACCCGTGAGCACGACACCACAAACGACCCTTAAAGCACGAAGTTACGACCCACGACACGACGGCACGACTTGTGTGTGCGCACGACCCAGTACGATCCTTAAGCACGAAGTTACGACCCACGACACGACGGCACGACTTGTGTGTGTGCACGACCCAGTACGATCGTTAAGCACGAAGTTACGACCCACGACGCAGAGGTACGACCCACAAGCACGACCCAGTACGGCCCTTAAGCACGACGGCACGACCCACGAGCACGACAGCGCGAACCAGTACGACCCTTAAGCACGACGGTACGACCCTTGAGTGCTTATTGATGGATTGACCTTTCACCTCACGCTTTATATATATATATATATATATATATATATATATATATATATATATATATATATATATATATATATATCCCTGGGGATAGGGGAGAAAGAATACTTCCCACGTATTCCCTGCGTGTCGTAGAAGGCGACTAAAAGGGGAGGGAGCGTGGGGCTGGAAATCCTCCCCTCTCATTTTTTGATTTTCCAAAAGAAGGAGCAGAGAAGGGGGCCAAGTGAGGATTTCCCTCAAAGGCTCAGTCCTCTGTTCTTAACGCTACCTCGCTGATGCGGGATATATATATATATATATATATATATATATATATATATATATATATATATATATATATATTTAATAGTCTGCTCCTGACGCTTAGATACAGTGGCGCTCGGCCTCTGGATTGAACCCACCCCACCTGGCGACTCTGGTCCAGCCCTCGTATACGTGTACAGGGACAGTTGGCTGGAACACACGATTCTCTCTCTCTCTCTCTCTCTCTCTCTCTCTCTCTCTCTCTCTCTCTCTCACTCCCTTGTCATCGGGAGGGAGGTTGGAAAAAAAAAAGAATATCAATGAAAAATGAATAAACGATAAATGAATCAACACAATTTTTAATTATTACAGAGTTCTCATCTGTACGTTGTTTTATCTTTTTCTACTGCGTCAGAATTTTTGTTTTGAGAAGAATTTCTTCATGGATGCAACGTCCACAGTTATAAATGTCCATTCTCTGCCAACTGTAAATATATATCGCTGCTCTTAATGTTGTACAGATTTTTAAACTTGATGAATATTATGACCTCCATGTTATCTTCCCTTATCTAACTATCTAACTCTCTCGTACTGTAAGTTTCGTCCCTTATCTCGTGTTCGCTGGTCACACGTATATGGGAAAGTGGTTTAATGACCGTGGAAGAGGCGTCCGTAGGCCTCAAACTCCTTATTTGTCAACACATGTTTATGAGTGACGTTCCCCCCTTCGCGCGTACGACCAACACACAAAACCATCGTCCAGGATCGACTTGGTTCCGGATGTGGTACGAATGCGTTGCGTCAGCAGCGCCTGTGAACGCAGGAGATCGAAGCAGAGACGCAGCTGAAGGAGTAAAGTGTATCTGGTACATGACCCAAACACCACAACAAAATGGAGGAACAGGACGCCTGTATGGGTCGCGCCACTGTGAACCACACACACACACACACACACACACACACACACACACACACACACACACACACGAACTCTAACATTAGGCCACAAAACACCGACACAAACTAAACAACACACCATATCGAAACACCGAATCATTGTTATGAACCAGCAGTGCGTAGTATAAACCAGAAACGCACCAGCTTGAAACACCATCGAATAAACCAACGGTAAAATAACGTAAAAACAGAATGTTCGGATATAAACCAGCAACACGAGGGCATTATGAAGAAACAGCTCACAAGTTTGAACCAGTTAGATATGAACCATCGACAGACCCCGAATGAATGAAACGCTTCGGAGTAAAGCAGCGACACGACCAGAACTGCTACCACGACGAACCATATCAACCATATACCACGAACACACCACCAACATACGCAGATAAACCAGGAACGCACACACCGACGTACGCAGATGAACCAGGAACGCACACACCGACGTACGCAGATGAACCAGGAACGCGCCAGCTTAAGCCACAAGCAGTTAAACATGAACCATATGAGTCTGAAGCTTCGAACTACTAACATGAATCAGAATAACGTCTGTAGACATGCGTACCCACATACATCATACCATGGACCAACCATTCAGCCAACATGGACCGACCACTCAAGCCAACATGGACCGACCACTCAAGCCAACATGGACCGACCACTCAAGCCAACATGGACCAACCACTCAAGCCAACATGGACCGACCACTCAAGCCAACATGGACCGACCACTCAAGCCAACATGGACCGACCTCTCAAGCCAACATGGACCGACCTCTCAGCCAACATGGACCGACTTCCGACCACTCAAGGCAACATGGACGGACCACTCAAGCCAACATGGACCGACCACTCAAGCCAACATGGACCACATGGAGATAGTTTCCAGCATATACCAAGGAACAATTCATTCTGTGCTGGCATGTTAACCTTGACCCAACGACATAGGAAAACAAGAATTGCACTTTAACATCATGCATAGTTTACGTTCCCCCTGGATGATAATAAAAGAGACTTGTTCATAAGACTCTCTAACTCCCTGGGGAACGGTGGGAACATTTCGCCTTTCATTCCCACGTAAATATAAACCCAACTCACTCTGCTGGGACAAGACAGTGTCTTCCCCTCCTCCACCTCCTCATCTGATGTGCGAGAGAGAGAGAGAGAGAGAGGTCATACGCACAATGTCCAGGCCTTGTTAATCATTACTCACTCCACCTTCGAAGACTGAAACGTAATGATTAATGATTGATCCCTTTTGAAGGAATATGATTAATTCTTGGATTATACGATCGTTGTTTCTTGACTGGGTCTTTACAGATGGGGTCATTAGGGGCAATTAACTGGTCATTATTTGTAGACAGCGGTTGAAGACGAGGTCAATATGGAACTAGAGGAGTCAAGAGCGTTAATCAGGGAAAAACGACGAATGTAATCCATTAGGGTGTTAATCGGGGGAAAACGAAGAATGTAATCCATAAGTGTTAATCGGTGGTAAACGACGAATGTAATCCATTAGAGTGTTAATCGGTGGTAAACGACAAATGTAATCCATTAGTGTTAGTCGGTGGTAAACGACAAATGTAATCCATAAGTGTTAATCGGTGGTAAACGACGAATGTAATCCATTAGAGTGTTAATCGGTGGTAAACGAGAAATGTAATCCATAAGTGTTAATCGGTGGTAAACGACGAATGTAATCCAAAGTCATAATTTTTTTAAGAGTATTATTCTTGCCTTTAATGACATTGGAACGCAGATTTTCGCCCTGTTTCCTCTTAAATCACATTATGCTAATTTGACACACGAAGCCACATGACAGGGTTGAGTTTCATGTGTCTTATGGTAATGTTAATGTAAAGTGAGATTTTGCTGTTTGCAGGGGAGCGCACACACACACACACACACACACACACAGTCTCGCCAGGGAACGTAAGTGGAAGCTGTGTCATTGGGAATTTCACCTCTGTAGCAAATACTTGGGCAGGCGTGGTTACGGGTTATGGCACGAAGGATCCAAGTCTGTTCCAACAACAGCTCGGTAGTTACGTGTGTAAGAATTGGGTCGTTAGGAAGGGGAAGGGGTGGTAAGACGTGGTTCTCTCTGGTTGGGTCAAACATCTGAAATGGAACGAGGAAACGAAAAAAAACAAAAAAAGAACATGCATATGTTAATTTCTTTTTGAAAACCGTCATTTAACGATTTTAATATTCATAGGTAGGATTTAACACTACTGTCTGGTAAAGTTCGAGATATCTAGATATTATTTTTTTTGTAAGAGAGGAATATTACATGAGACATCTTTAATCTCCTGTAGTATTTCATTTGTTTTCATATTGAGTGATGGAATCTCTTTGATATATACCTGTTTGTATCATCAGATAACAGGAGCCTTGAAGACTGTCTATGATCTGTTCATTTTTGCTCTATTGTTCATGTGCTTTCAATAAAATGAACATCACTTTTCGCTTTACTAATTCATCTATCATTTTTATATGCTTAACTTACTACGTAACATTGTAATGACCAGATTACTAGGCGTCATTTTTGTCAAAGAAAATATATGATTTGTGTATGCTATTCCCATATTTGTTAATGATTAACCTCCCGTTTGTTTATGGTCTCCTTATCTGTAGTAATAATTAACTTCATAATGAGTGTAATATCTTTAAGGGAAAGAACGAAAGAATGATGTCATATATCACACAGGCAGGAAGTAGAACACGTATATATATATATTTTCTTTTTTACCCCCATGATTCGCTTTGCACCATTAAGTAGTAGCAATTTATGTCGTAGCTAATTACCTAAATCAGTTAGGTGATTCTTTTTATAGCATCTCACGAAGGCCAGGACTCCTTCCTCATTCCATCTTCAAGCAACATAAAAACACGGCTCCTCCCTCGTATTTCCTCGATGCTGGTATGAATTTATGGCTCTCTCTCTCTCTCTCTCTCTCTCTCTCTCTCTCTCTCTCTCTCTCTCTCTCTCTCTCTCTCTCTCTCTCTCCATAAGTAATTCTCGCCAACACAAACTTCCCTTAGAGAGACTTTTGGAGTTGGCGTTGCTGAATGGTGAGGGAAGCGGAGACGAAGGAGGATGAGGGAGAAAAATGGGAGGAGGGGGGATGGGGAGGATAGTGAATATGGGGTGTAGTTGGAAGAGGGAGTCGGTGACAGAAGGGGTGATGGGGGAGAATTGAAAGGCTGGAAGAGGAAGAGATGGAGGAGGAGGAAGGAGGTAGTGGCAAGGAAGATGCAAGGATGTTAGTGGAACGGGAGAAGGAAGAAGGGAAGATTGCTAGATGAGAGGGAAGAGGTGTGTGTGTGTGTGTGTGTGTGTGTGTGTGTGTGTGTGTGTGTGTGTGGGAAAGAGATTGGAATTCTCAAACCAGGGGTCCAACTGGCCGAGATTCCAATCATAGAGGACTTCGGATGGGCAAAGAAACATAATGGCCTAGCTTACAGAAGGTGGAAAAAGTTTTAATAATCGTGCTCTTAATATTCCGGTGGCCTTGTATGTTCCTCTCCTTCCGTGTCGCCTCCTTCGTCATAGCTCCGATCTCCACAGGTTCCTGTCTCTCCCTCCCTTGCCATGCTGTCCTGCCGTGTCTTTAGCCTACGACTTCTTAACACTCAGTTGTCTCCAGTCCTCCCTTGTTGCTTGTACGGTCAACCCCAATTCTGTGAGTCCTTACACCAAGTTGTTACACTTCGATCCCTCGCTCGTCTTCATATTGGCCATTCATCTCTTTATTATTGATATTCCTCATCTTCACTACTATATCCAGCCTCGTAGACGCTCCTCAGAGACTAATTATTCACTCTCCGTATTGTGGTTCTTGAACACGCTTCGAAGACCCATCTCATGTTACTACATATTCATGTTTTCACTCCTAAAGCTTTCGTATCTTTTCATGAAAAGCCTCTTTTCCACACCCAAACTCCCTATCCTCTTTTTTTTTTCATCTTTTTTTTATCTTATTAACCTTTTCTGTTGGAGTGTTTTTTTTTTTTTCTAAATTTCCACTTTGCCCGCATCATCACCGCTGGCTTTGGGTGGCACCCCCCCCCCCCCCCCCCTGCGCGCGTAAAGCTTAACGCTCCACGATTATTCATAAGCTGAAAACGTGCCCTCTACCGAGCCCCCGCCAAAACCAGCTCCGAAATATCCATCAGGATGCGCACGGGACGTGAGGTCTGCTGTGGGAGGAGAGGGGGTCAAGTTGGCTGAGCGGAGGAGAGAGGGGAGAGGAGGAGGAGGAGGAGGAGGTGGTGGGTTGTTTAAGTTGGTAGAGACGAGACATGGGATTAAGGGAGGAAAGGAGACTTGAATTGGCTAGGGGGAAAGAGGGGGGACGGGCAAGGAACCCCGAAGGAGAATATCTTGATCGTCAAGACGTACTACCACCTTCCCCCTGGTAAAAGAAAAAGAAAACACCTTTTTGATCTTGTGTCATTGTCATGAGAGGTGGATGTCCTCAGGTGTTGTTCATCGTCAGTTGATCGTGCGTGTGTGCTGGCCAAATTGCCCGACCTCAGGGGATTCCGAGGTGAAGGCGAGGTAGCGCCAGGGAGGAAAAGAGCCAAGTGTATTGTTCTGGAAAGCTCCTACTTCCTCAACCTCCCGTGGGAACCACGCCACCTATTACGGTAATGTTGCTGAGATCGGTACAATTTTGGAAAATACCCAATGCTTAGGGATAATCTCGCTCCCGTTCTTCTCACCTACTCTCCTCCAATGAGTTCTCAAGGCACGAGGCAGGTAATTTGAGTATATATATATATATATAT
>NC_092279.1:6710043-6785043 GCF_036320965.1 Panulirus ornatus
CACAGTTGACTTGTATACAGCCAGGCCCCAAAGACCTTTTTGAGGTTTCCCCGGCCGCTTCACACGCTCTGGTTCAGTCCATTGACATCACGTCGCCCCCTGTATACCACATCGTTCCAATTCAGTCTATCCCGTGCGTGCCTATTTCCCTCCTGCATGTCATGTTCTTATGTTTTTCATGTTTTGAATGTATGATTCTGTGATGATTTCATCCCTTCCCAAGATTTTAAGGACATTATAGACTTACATAGGTAAATTTCAGTGTTTCTGTATTTTTAAAGAACTTTAGTCATGAGATGATGGAAATCCTCCCCTCTCGTTTTTTAATTTTCCAAAAGAAGGAACAGAGAATTGGCCAAGTGAGGATATTCCCTCAAAGGCTCATTCCTCTGTTCTTAACGCTACCTCGCTAACGCGGGAAATGTCGAATAGTATGAAAGAAAAGAAAAAAAGATATATATATATATATATATATATATATATATATATATATATATATATATATATATATATATATATATATGTATATATATATATATATATATATATATATATATATATATATATATATATAGTGTGTCTGTGCTTGATGTGGGTAGTTTTCTAACCCAATTCTGTAGAGGACGTGGAGCGGGTACTGTGTCGGGCATATAAACTCCCAATTTTACTCTCGGACTCGTTCTATATTTTAGCACAGGTAAGAGGCAGAATTTTACACGAACGTTGCCTTGAATTGAACGTCACTTTTAAGAGGTTTAGGCCACAAAGGAAAGCACGTAACAAAAAAAAAAGCGGTGAATAAAGAAGAGAGATGGGATCCGCTGTTGCCATTAAGTGAGTGAGTTAAATGAGAGCGAGAGAGAGCGAGAGAAAGTGAGAGGAATTAATGTCTGGGGACAGGTTCTGGCGAGAGAAATTGGCTGGTGGGGGGGGGAAATTAAAAGCGTACGAAGACAAATTAAACTCATGACAACTTGTAACATAATCGAGCTTGAGAGCGGAGGAGGAGGAGGAGGAGTGAGGCTGGTTAGCGAAGGGGAGAGGGAGAGGAAGGGAGAGGGAGAGGAGGGAGGGAGGGAGGGGACCCCATGGTTTAGGATTGTCATCGCTATTGGGGCGTAACGCGTCGAACAGGGTTCTATGGCGAGGAATCTTGCTAGGACACAATGGTGTGTGAGGGAAGCCCTAAATAGGGGCGGGTGAGAGAGCCCCCCTTAGGAGGACGCCATATGTGAGAGAATGTACGGTATTTGCCAAGGTGTGAGGTGGCTGGGAAGGTCTGTCTCTCTCTCTCTGTCTCTCTCTCTCTCTCTCTCTCTCTCTCTCTCTCTCTCTCTCTCTCTCTCTCTCTCTCTGTGCTGGGTGTGGAACGGGTGTGTGGAGGTGTGGTGCGGGTGTGTGGCTGTGTGGGACGGGTGTGTGGCGGTGTGGTGCGTGTGTGTGGAGGTGTGGGGACGGGTGTGTGGAGGTGTGGTATGGGTGTATGAAGGCGTGGTACGGGTGTGTGGAGGTGTGGTATGGGTGTATGAAGGCGTGGTACGGGTGTGTGGCGGTGTGGGGTGGGTGTGTGGCGGTGTGGGGTGGGTGTGTGGAGGTGTGGTATGGGTGTATGAAGGTGTGGTACGGGTGTATGAAGGCGTGGTACGGGTGTATGAAGGTGTGGTATGGGTGTATGTAGTTGTAGGCAGGTGTTTGGAGGTGTAGGCTGGATTCCTGGAGGTGTGTATAGATGTGTAGAGTGGGTGTATTGATGGGCTGGGTATACGAGGGTGTATGTAAGGGCCAGCAGGTTGTATGGAAGTATAGGCCACGTGTATGCAGATGTGTGGACGAATGTTTATATAGGTGTAGGCTGGAGGTATAGACATGTTCTCCGAGTGTATCTAGGTGTTGCTAAGGTGTATGAAAATGTAGGCCAGATGCTTGTGTATATAGGTTCAACGTGAGGCCTGTATGTAAGGCCAATTAGCGTGAACAATGGAACACACCCGTAACCATTCCGTCGGAGAGAGAGAGAGAGAGGAAGAGAAAGAGAGAGATATATATATATGAAAAGAACGGAGGGGGGGAAAAAAAACACAAATTTCGAAAAGAAAGGGTTTTCGAAAAATAAAAGAAGGGGGGAAAAATGAATCTCCCAAATAAAATGACGCCTAACGGGAAAATATTTATGTTGTGGGTTTGGGAGGCAAAAGAGGGTATTCTACCCTGTTAACAGAGGTAGAATGAAGCTGTGTGTGTGTGTGTGTGTGTGTGTGTGTGTGTGTGGGGGGGGGGGGGGGTGGAGGCTTAGTGGAGATCGAAGAAAAGGCTATTTTTATGCTGTTGTGAGGTGAACAGTGATTTCGAGTTTGTGTGGTGAAAGTGTCGTGAAAGAAATTGAATGGGTTTAGATCTGTCAAGGTGATGTTCAGGTGGACATATGAACAGTGGAAATTCCATCTTGAAATCTTCATCGTATATTGTTAAGTCGATTTGAATACGTTCAGATAAGACTTCAGAAAATATTGGCTGTGCATGAAGTCTAAATGATTTATATTAGAAAATTTAATTATCAGTGGTTGAGAAATGTCTTTTCAACTGCAAATCTTTCCTTTGTTTTTGTTTTTCATTTTTAAGAATCGTCTTGATGCTACACAATATACACACTAATATTTGGGACTCTCAGTATCAAATATTAATTGAAGGTTTTCATTGTTTCAGATCAAAGAATAAGCAAGAAAAATATAATTCTTGTGACGTAAAATGGCAGATAATAATTCCCTTCACTACTGATAAGACGTGTTTTTATTTCCAGTAAATACTGCTTGCGTGTGTGATATTATCCACTGTCGTCACACATAATTAGAAAGAAATTGCAAGCAACAACAGTGTGGGCAGTTGAACATTGATTTTAATCCAGGATGATAATGACTTTCAAAAGAAGGAACAGAGAACGAGGCCAGGTGAGGATATTCCCTCAGAGGCCCAGTCCTCTGTTCTTAACGCTACCTTGCTAATGCGGGAAATGGCGAATAGTTTGAAAGAAAAAAGAAAAGATATATATATATATATATATATATATATATATATATATATATATATATATATATATATATATATATACTGCCAATCTTCTGTGGGTTGTTTTCAAGGGCATCATTCAGTTTTATCAACATTAGAATGCGAAGGTTGGAACCTTGTGTAGAAAAACAGTTGAACAGCGGAAGTTCAGCAGTGAGACTGAAAAATCGTGAGAGATATTGTTCAACTTCAAGATGGGGAAGGGGGTACGAGGACGCCTAGTGAGGAAGGGAGCACGAGGACGACTGGTGAGGAAGGAAGTACGAGGATGCCTGGTGAGGAAGGGAGTACGAGGATGCCTGGTGAGGAAGGGAACACGAGGACGCCTGGTGAGGAAGGGAGTACGAGGACGCCTGGTGAGGAAGGGAGTACGAGGACGCCTAGTGAGGAAGGGAGTACGAGGACGCCTAGTGAGGAAGGGAGTACGAGGACGCCTAGTGAGGAAGGGAGTACGAGGACGCCTAGTGAGGAAGGGAGTACGAGGACGACTGGTGAGGAAGGGAGTACGAGGACGGTTGGTGAGGAAGGGAGTACGAGGACGCCTGGTGAGGAAGGGAGTACGAGGACGCCTAGTGAGGAAGGGAGTACGAGGACGCCTGGTGAGGAAGGGAGTACGAGGACGCCTAGTGAGGAAGGGAGTACGAGGACGACTGGTGAGGAAGGGAGTACGAGGACGCTTGGTGAGGAAGGGAGTACGAGGACGACTGGTGAGGAAGGGAGTACGAGGGCGACTGGTGAGGAAGGGAGTACGAGGACGACTGGTGAGGAAGGGAGTACGAGGATGCCTGGTAAGGGAGAAAGCAGTTGAAAGAATGGCAGGAGAGAGAGAGAGAGAGAGAGAGAGAGAGAGAGAGAGAGAGAGAGAGAGAGAGAGAGAGTAATGGAGGACCAGGGATAAGATTGCATAGGACAGGAACTGGTGGAGGAGAAAAGAACATTGGTGGGGGAAGAAAAAAAATATGGTCCTCCTTCGGGGGAGGAAAAATCATAGAGCCGCGGGAAAGCAGTCGAGTAGGATGTTAGACGCAGCTGGGGAAACCGCTCAGGTGTAAGGGAATCAAAAGAAAAAGGAAAACAAATGCTCAAAAAGAAAGGGGGGGCGCTGGATCGCATGTTTAAGAAAAAAAAAATAATAAGGATCGTAGAAGTTGGACGGAGGGGTTTCATGTAGTCAGTATAATAGAATTGACTTTAAAAAGAAAGAAAAAGTAAAGAAGAGGTTCGAAGAAGAGAAGGAGATTCTGTTGATTGAGAGACAGTAAGAACAGAAGCGACGTAATGGACAGGAAGCTTTCTGAGGGAGATGGGAGAAATGGTCATAGACAGGAGGAGGCCCATTGAGTCATAGGAAACGACTCGGAAATGAAATGAGACAGGAGACAGGAACAAGATCCAGAGGCAACTAATGGTCGACAGGAAGATTCCCCAGAGATAAGTGACGGCGTTCTACTGAAGGGAAGAGATTTTGCAAGAGATAGAGGACGTTCGACAGGGAGAGGGATGAGACTAAATCTCGTCGCGTTTGACGGGAAGAGACCTGTCCCATACGGCCGACGGGAAGTGATTTGACGTAAAGTGACGCGCTATCGAGAGGCACGAATGGTTGGGAAAATAAAAGGACTTCGGTGTGGAGGAAGACAAGAGTTGTAACAGAAGTTTGGGCGTTTCAAGGAGAGTTCGAACGCGTTGGCAAGTTAGGAGTGGTTGCAGGACCGTTTTCTGTGACTTCTTTGGTTATATTATGGGAAAGTTAGGAGGTGATAAACAGAGAGAAAGTTAGATGTGAAGTAGGTACTTGTGGAAGGCAAGTAGACAAGAGTAGATTGAAAAAAATAAGTTATGAATGATGAAATGTTCGCTAACAGCACTTCGAGGAGCGTTCTTGGACTTCGAAGCCAAATCATATTCGCTAACAGCTCTTCGAGGAGCGTTCTTGGACATCGAAGCCAAACCAGGGTTTTGCTAAAAGGCAGATAGCGGAATAGGCCGAGATAACTTATAGAAGCAAAAGATAAAGCTTAGAGATCCTCCTTTAAAAGCCCTTAGTGAAAGGAATGAAGGAGGACAAACTTGTTAACCAGTTCTAAAACAGAATTCGAAAAGAATAGCGAAAGAGTTGGGAGACGTATAATCAGCATAGGTAAGGATGGAATTTAGCCAGATGAGAAGTGTTGAAAATCCAGTTGAGGCAAAATCAAAAGCTGCCACAGAATGAAGCACAGACCACGATTTAGTAACGACATGAACCATTAAAAAGAAGAGGAGCTGAACACGTGAAATGGAGTAGTGAAAAACCTACATCGCCAAGAAATGGCGAAGATCTGAACGAAGGCTTTGCTATGACCAAGGAACTAGTATATAACATGGCTAGAAAATGCAGAGAGAATGTCTTGCCCTCAACATAGCTATGGAGAAGACGAGAGAAGCCATGCACGAGATCAGAGAAGCCAAAAGGCTGTAGACCAGATATGGAAAGAATACTTCGAGGGTTTGTAAGAAGTAAAGAAAGATTGATTATGGTTATGATTGATATGGGCTGAGGACCCCATTCTTGCACGATTAATTCCCAAAAGGTGTACGTAAATAAGCGCTTGATTCACTCCATTAAAATAGGAAATGGGTTAAGGTTAGCAACCACATGAAATGGGAGGAGGAGACTCTGAGGTCTCTTTGAAATCATAGTTCCAGATGCTGGTGGCTCTTGGCAGACACAGTAAGTACTTTCGAGGTAGCTGAAGTAGGAGTGTTGAGGTTGATCAAGAGCGTCAAACGTCTAGACTTAACAGAGGATGGATGACACTTGAAGCGAGTTGCGAGAAGAAACCTTATTATACCCTAATATAAGAACCAAATGTAAGACACTCTAGGTATGTTCAAAGAATGGATGATGTATGATATACAAGACGTTATCTCGAGAGGTCTCAAGGCCCATACTCGTCTGCAAGACCTTATAAGAGAATACAGATACAAAAACAGTTCTAACAGCAACAGACCATTAGTAACAATCGAGGTGGTTTGTGGGTAATGAAAGCCTCACTAACACACGAGACAATGAAAGAAATGAGTAGATTATATCCATGGCTTGTGGACCTCAATACCATGAAGGCTGTTTCCACAAAAGATGTATGCCTGTTTCTGTACCTCATCCACTCCTATGTAGATAGGAATTATAGGAATGATAATAGATACATTGTTGTAGCTGGATACACAGTGAAAATGCATAGTTTTTGGTGAGTTTATTTGGCAAATATATATATACACACACGTGTAATGTGCCTTTGTCTTATTTCTTTTTTTAAAAATCTCGACAAAAGGTTAGGTGACCATAGCAAAACTTTCCCCACTCAAGATCATCATAGCCCCAACTTTGGACACACAGTGAACTTGTCCCTGTTTTTAACCTTTTCTTCTTTTTTTTTAAACTTGTTGTTTTTTCCACTTTCCTCTCCTCTTTTCCTTCCTTGTGTCTCATATTGGTTGTGTGGTGAGTTGTTTGGGCTGTAGATCTATTGATTGCCAGGGTCATTAATGCTAAGATTAAACTGTACATCTATCAACCATGAAATCCTAAACACCTTCTACAGGTGTTAAGATGAATCTCAGGCCACACACACAGACCCTCAACCATGCATATGGCCTTCTCATACTAAGTCTTTTCATTCTGTTCTTAATGCTGCATTTTCGAGAGTCCCTCATTCATCTTCTCTGGGTCATGGGGTGTAGACATTCCTCTTTTTCTTGGTCATCTTCGTGATTTGAATATATTTGTGCATGATTCTACCTACGTAGGTTTGTAACTAGTCCTGTACAAGTATTTGGGGGCCTACTGAGGATGGCACGTAGAGCGTTACATAAATCATTTGACACAAGAGTATAGAGAAGAAATTAATTCCATTCTTCTCTATAGACTCACCGTGGCATAGACGGTTCAAGCGTTTAAACTGTTAAAAAAGAATGAGTAGCAGAGAGCCTTATGATGGTCAAAATAGCCGTTTACTCAAATGTCTTTCTCCCAATACTTTAGTCCCATGAAGGATTGGATCGCATTTACTCACCCCATCACTGCTTCACATTCCTTTTATTCTATCCAGACCGGACCCTTGTGATCGATGCATTTAATATTCTCACATTTTCTTGATAAAGGAATACAATCCTCCATTTCTCTTTACTATATGTACACAAGAACAGATACACCCACGCCAATTCAACACGTTATTTTCTCCACCCAGAAGCTCTGTCTCTTCTTAGGGTTTTCTTTTTTCTCACTTCGTATCTTGTTTAGAAGCCTCTGCTATTCAGCTTCCCTCAGAAAAAGAATACCCCGCTTGTCGTACTCTGTTTCTCACATCGAGTGAATAGCGTCACTCCAACAAAAGCGAGGATATGGTTTGTAGCGTCGTCATAGCTCTACATTTTCTTTAGTATTGCAACTCTGTTTCCTTTCGTATCTTGATTTACACTCCTTATCTTGCTTACTTATTCTCATCCGTCATCCGTTTTCATTTGCCGACAGAACTCTCATCGAACATATAGCTTATGTAGTTTCGTAGTTTCATTTGTCCCTTTTGGAGGATATTATAGATTACTTTTTTCGCAATTTTTCTTTTTTTTTCTTCTTTTTACTCTTAAAGCTTTTCTTTCGTCGTCCACAAAACCCTCTGTTATGTATCTCAAGGGGTAACAAACATTTCCAACGCCCCCTCCCTCAATTCTCTCTCTCTCTCTCTCTCTCTCTCTCTCTCTCTCTCTCTCTCTCTCTCTCTCTCTCTCTCTCTCTCTCTCTCTCCCCTCATTTGCTCCCTCCCCCGGCAACTTTCTCCCCTTTGAAAGTTTTGATGACACAATGAGGCACGGGTAATGAAGTGGACCTTTTTTAAGAGATGCTCCTCACTCTAAGATGCACTTCGCCTCCAGGGGGCTGTTGCTTTCCCCCCACACACCTGTCGAGTGTTCTACCAGTGTGGTGAACTTATGAATATATAAAGGCCATACGCGTTGCCACTCCTAAGGACACGCAAGTTTCCGAGGAGAATGGGTGCATGAGAGCAGTTGTGCATAACTAACTGTTGGGTGAAGGTCTCCGTGTCTCGTCGGCAGCGCGCCTGCGCGAAGGGAAGGAGTTCCATTTTGACGGAACAGCCATTTATCAAAACTTTCTTTTGTCAAACTTAACGTCCAACTTCTGTTGTCCAACTGTTATTATTGCAAAGTTTGTGAACCTCCGGAACCGTGCAGTTGATGACGAGTCGGAGAGATGTTGCTGTTGTGAATGTGAAGACAGAGACAGAGAGAAGAAATTCGTCTCTGGTTTTCTTTATGGGTAAAAGCGAAGGTAAATATATCTATTTTACGGCAGGGATGCGAGGCGCTATCCAACCAGCGACTCTCCCTGCCACTGTGGTTTGGCAGAAGAGTCTCTTGTCCCCGACCACCACAGCTGTGGTGGTGACTGTGGTGGTGGTTTTGATAATTGCCACATTCCCACCTCATTCCTTGGCCAACCGACATCTCGTATGACAAACTCTTCCTTATGAAGTGCTTCCGCGATAGACTTCATGACTCCCTGAAGTTACGTCGTGGCTGTTGTATTTTGCCTGAAATGTGTCTTTCCAAGATATCCACCATGGCATCGGTCTTATCACTGGTTCTAAGGCTAAGAAGGAAGGATTGAAATGATAACGGGAATTCGTTTCTTATCGATGGATTGTTGTTCCACCATCATCACTACAACTACCATATTCTCGTTATCATCATCACCCTCATCACTACTCCCTGTATCATCATCCCCCCCCTCAGCACTATCTCCATTATCCTAATCACCCTCATCCCTATCACCATTATTATCATCATTGTCACTCTACCTATTATCATCACTATTATCATCATTGTCACTCTACCTATTATCATCTCTATTATTATCACTTTACCCATTATCATCACTATCATTATCACTCTACCCATTATCATCACTATCATTATCACTTTACCCATTATCATCACTATCATTATCACTTTACCCATTATCATCACTATCATTATCACTTTACCCATTATCATCACTATCATTATCACTTTACCCATTATCATCACTATCATTATCGCCGTGTTCATCATCATCACTATCTTTGTTATCCCCATTATCATCAACACTGTCACCCCCCCCCTCCCTCCCACCCCTTATCACCTTCTTCATCATCACCATCATCTTCCCTCTTACTATCATCATCATCATCACCTTCACCACCAACCTGGCACAAGACGCAACGAGAGAAGTTGGAGATAGTGCGTATTTCGTGGAGAGCGTTGCGTCATAACGCAAATGACGCCTCCTTCTGACGAGGCAAGTGTCAGGCTCTTCCCTCCCTCCGTTAACGCCCTACCGTTGTCTTCTGACTGTGTGATTCACCGTTCATGTCCCCCCGTCTGAGACGGACAACCTCCCTTCTGTTTTCTGTCACTCTAAACGGGCAACCGCGGTTCCGTTTTCCGTCACTTTAGACGGGCAACCGTGCCTGTCGTGTTTTCTGTCAATGGATAAAATGCGTTTCCGTTCTTCCCGTTTCGTTGTATAGTCTCATATCTTTTCATTAATTGAGTCTTATCATTTTTTTGTAATACATTTTTTTCCTTAAATGACTATTATGTAGATTTTCTGTTCAGGATTGCTTGTGTGTGTGTGTGTGTGTGTGTGTGTGTGTGTGTGTGTGGAACGGGGCAAAGTGTAGTCACCTTTAACCAGATGCCGGCGTTGTTCAAGGCTATTGTTCAAAACTGAAGATTCATTACGTTTCTTGAAGGGGGAAATAAAAAAGGAAATGATTCAGACGAAAGAAGGAGATGTGTTGGATGTGTCATGTTACAGGAGTGTGACAAGGTAAATTCATTGAGTTTATGTGATCTCTTTGATGGACGCAATTTCTTCCTATGTCTTCTACTCACATATTTTCTCCCCTTCCACCAGCCTATCCCCACCTAACGCGTGTTCCACTGTCGCTAAACCCGCTTTTCGCACCTCCTCCACCTGCGCTCTCACAGGCTTACCCCTCTCTCTCTCTCTCTCTCTCTCTCTCTCTCTCTCTCTCTCTCTCTCTCTCTCTCTCTCTCTCTCTCTCTCTCTCTCTCACACACACACACACACACACACAAGCATAGCCACTCTCTCACCCCTACCGTCTTACTAGCATATCACTTTCTCACTCTCACAAGCATATCACTCTCTCTCTCTCTCTCTCTCTCTCTCTCTCTCTCTCTCTCTCTCTCTCTCTCTCTCTCTCTCTCTCACACACACACACACAAGCATAGCCACTCTCTCACCCCTACCGTCTTACTAGCATATCACTTTCTCACTCTCACAAGCATATCTCTCTCTCTCTCTCTCTCTCTCTCTCTCTCTCTCTCTCTCTCTCTCTCTCTCTCTCTCTCTCTCTCTCTCACTGCCATATTACTCTCCCTCACAGAAGATTACCTCTCTCTCTCTCTCTCTCTCTCTCTCTCTCTCTCTCTCTCTCTCCCTCCCTTACCCACAGTCACTCTCACTCTCCTCCCCATTTCTTCCCTCTCCCCGTAAGCACCACTGCTCTCTCTCCTCCCCTCTCCCCTACACCATCTCCTCCCCCAGAACCCATCATTGTCTTCCTGACCATACCATTGTTGGCCCCGCTCTTTCTAAGGCCTTTGTATACCTCGCCTGGCCTTTATCGCTCAGGTTTTTTTTGCTGCATACGCTCTCAAGGTGGCTGTCTTCCTCCTCCTCCTCTTTCTCTTCCTCCTCCTCCTCCTCCTCCTCCTCTTTCTCTTCCTCTTCCTCCTCCTCTTCCTCCTCTTCCTCCTCCTCCTCCTCCTCCTCCTCCTCCTCCTCCTCTTTCTCTTCCTCAACTTCCTCCTCCTCCTCTTCCTCCTCCTCCTCCTCCTCCTCTTCCTCTTCCTCTCCTCCTCCTCCTCCTCCTCCTCCTCCTCCTCCTCCTCTTTCTCTTCCTCTTCCTCCTCCTCCTCCTCCTCCTCCTCCTCCTCCTCCTCCTCTCCTCCTCCTCCTCCTCCTCTTCCTCTCCTCTTCCTCTTCCTCTTCCTCTTCCTCCTCCTCCTCCTCCTCCTCCTCCTCCTCCTCATCTGGCTGTCGTGCTACGAGGAGGAGGAGGAGGAGGAGGAGGAGGAGAGTATGAGGAAGATGACCAGGGATGAGAGACAGTCATCCACTGCGTGGTCGTTCAGCGATCACCCGAGGGGTGGGGGGGGGGGTCTTAATGGAACGCAGCCTCGTCATTGGCCCACTTAACGACTGCTGTGCCCTATTAACGAGGGACGGCTTGTTTACGATGCAAGTTTTCGGGGGGGGGGGGAGGGGGGGGGCTTTGTTCGCAGTTGTTTACAACCTCTCTCTCTCTCTCTCTCTCTCTCTCTCTCTCTCTCTCTCTCTCTCTCTCTCTCTCTCTCGCTTAATAAAAAATGGCAAGTCAAATGAAACGATTGTATTTTTTTTCTGTTAATCAGAGAATTTTTTTTTTTTTCATTTCAATTTGAAAATATTTCGTGTTAAATGTACGAATATTTTTTACTTCATTTGGGTGACACTGAACACTTATTGCCTGATATACTGTCGCATTTCTCCAGTTTTATATATTTTGTTGTATAATTACTTTTTTGGGAGCCAAAAATGATATACACGATGGTTATTCTTTAATTTGATGTATATAAACGTAACATATTCTCTCGTATATGTAGTACATCAGCTTTTAAGTGAAGAGTATGTAAACACGATGTTGTAGTGTTACATGTTACTTATGATAACAAATAACACTGAATTGTGGTGTTAGATCCTTTATCTGAGAACATATAAAATTGGATTGTAATTATTAAGTATTTTGTGATGGCTTACGCCTTGTTGATTATTGTATGATGACGTAGAGTTGAAAAAGGAAAAGATTTTGCTCTTCCTTGGCTAAGAAGCTTGTCTTTATGTGTCCTGCTTCCCTCACTGCCTGCTTACATGGTCTTTCGCTTCCTCAACTACTGTCGTAACCCACTGGTCACTTTTTAACAGAAGGGTCCAGGAGAGTCGGCTAATGGACACCATCTCACGTCGTGGGACAAGATCAAAAGCATGTGGTCGTTTTTAAAGATACGATTAGATACCTTATTTTTTTTTCCCCTGCAGATCCTGTGGAAGTAAGTGTAGGGGATTCGAACGCCTTGTTCGTTAAGGTAAGAGATGACATCCTTTTACCGGGTGTTGAATATCTTCTTTGTCGTGTTGGTGAAAAGGTTTCTGATGTTGAGGCCTTATGCTCTGTGGCCTGTGATGTTCTGGTCGTATGCTCTTTGGCCTGTGATGTTCTGGTCGTATGCTCTTTGGCCTGTGATGTTCATGTCTTATACTCTTTGGCCTGTGATGTTGAGGTCTTATGCTCTGTGGCCTATGATGTTATGGTCTTATATTCTCTGGCCTATGATGTTATGGTCTTATAGTCTCTGGCCTATGATGTTATAGTCTTATTTTCTCTGGCCTATGATGTTATGGTCTTCTATTCTCTGGCCTATGATGTTATGGTCTTATGGTCTCTGGCCTATGATGTTATGGTCTTATATTCTCTGGCCTGTGATGTTGTGGTCTTATATTCTCTGGCCTATGATGTTATGGTCTTATAGTCTCTGGCCTATGATGTTATGGTCTTATATTCTCTGGCCTATGATTTTATGGTCTTATATTCTCTGGCCTATGATGTTATGGTCTTATAGTCTCTGGCCTATGATGTTATGGTCTTATAGTCTCTGGCCTATGATGTTATGGTCTTATATTCTCTGGCCTATGATTTTATGGTCTTATATTCTCTGGCCTATGATGTTATGGTCTTATAGTCTCTGGCCTATGATGTTATGGTCTTATAGTCTCTGGCCTATGATGTTATGGTCTTATAGTCTCTGGCCTATGATGTTATGGTCTTATTTTCTCTGGCCTATGATTTTATGGTCTTCTATTCTCTGGCCTATGATGTTATGGTCTTATAGTCTCTGGCCTATGATGTTATAGTCTTATTTTCTCTGGCCTATGATGTTATGGTCTTCTATTCTCTGGCCTATGATGTTATGGTCTTATGCTCTCTGGCCTATGATGTTATGGTCTTATATTCTCTGGCCTGTGATGTTGTGGTCTTATATTCTCTGGCCTATGATGTTATGGTCTTATAGTCTCTGGCCTATGATGTTATTGTCTTATATTCTCTGGCCTATGATGTTATGGTCTTATATTCTCTGGCCTATGATGTTATGGTCTTATACTCTCTGGCCTATGATGTTATGGTCTTCTATTCTCTGGCCTATGATTTTATGGTCTTATAGTCTCTGGCCTATGATGTTATGGTCTTATACTCTCTGGCCTATGATGTTATGGTCTTATAGTCTCTGGCCTATGATGTTATGGTCTTATACTCTCTGGCCTATGATATTATAGTCTTATTTTCTCTGGCCTATGATTTTATGGTCTTCTATTCTCTGGCCTATGATGTTATGGTCTTATGGTCTCTGGCCTATGATGTTATGGTCTTATATTCTCTGGCCTGTGATGTTGTGGTCTTATATTCTCTGGCCTATGATGTTATGGTCTTATAGTCTCTGGCCTATGATGTTATGGTCTTATAGTCTCTGGCCTATGATGTTATGGTCTTATAGTCTCTGGCCTATGATGTTATGGTCTTATAGTCTCTGGCCTATGATGTTATGGTCTTATAGTCTCTGGCCTGTGATGTTATGGTCTTATATTCTCTGGCCTATGATTTTATGGTCTTATATTCTCTGGCCTATGATGTTATGGTCTTATAGTCTCTGGCCTATGATGTTATAGTCTTATAGTCTCTGGCCTATGATGTTAGGGTCTTATAGTCTCTGGCCTATGATGTTATGGTCTTATAGTCTCTGGCCTATGATGTTGTGGTCTTATACTCTCTGGCCTATGATATTATAGTCTTATTTTCTCTGGCCTATGATTTTATGGTCTTCTATTCTCTGGCCTATGATATTATGGTCTTATAGTCTCTGGCCTATGATGTTATGGTCTTATAGTCTCTGGCCTATGATGTTATGGTCTTATAGTCTCTGGCCTATGATGTTATGGTCTTCTATTCTCTGGCCTATGATGTTTGATATTTGATGCAGTGGTGTATCTTCTCCCTTAACCTCAGATGCTGATGGCTGATGATCTCAGTGAAACACCATTTTCACCCAAAGGTAATTCTACCAGGATTGGAAAATTTCATACAAGTTCATTTAGACACCATCTGGCTCTTCTTCGACCCCCTGATGGCGTTCTTTTGTTTCACATGTAGTATGCAAGACTAGAACAAAAGCTCAGATTAAAACAGTAAGGACCAGAGATTAAAACAAAAGCTCAGATTAAAACAGCAAGGATCAACAATGTGTATTAGAGCGGAGGCAAGTCATACGAAGGAGAATTGGAGAGTAGAAGGAGATTAATCTTGTAATCACTTTATCATAAAATGATTAACTGATTACGTACAGTTCTAAAAAAGAATATAACTGGATTTGCGTATACATATGGAAATCCTCCCCTCTCGTTTTCTTTTTTTTAATTTTCCAAAAGAAGGAACAGATAAGGGGGCCAAGTGAGGATGTTCCCTCAAAGGCCCAGTCCTCTGTTCTTAACGCTACCTCGCTAATGCGGGAAATGGCGAATAGTTTGAAAGAAAAGAAAAAAAAAAAAAATATATATATATATATATATATATATATATATATATATATATATATATATATATATAGAGAGAGAGAGAGAGAGAGAGAGAGAGAGTAAACACGTAGTCATTTTTTTTCTTGGGGAAAAACTTAATTGGCAGGCAGATCATGTGTATATAAAACTACAGTAATTGAATACATGGGAAGACATATGTGTGTGTGTGTGTGTGTTCGAAATCAATGAAAAAAAGGGATGTAGGAACTGCATGTCAGGACACACACACACACACACACACACACACACACACACACACACACACACACACACACACACACACACACACACACACACACACACACACACACCACATCAACGCTCTCAGTCCCACACTCTCCCCTTCCGCCCCCAGCCATATCCCACACTCCCACCATCATTTCTAATCTTCCAGATTACCAGTCGTAATCCAGGTGACACTGAGCTCACACTTCCACTCATATATATATATAATATATATATATATAAATATATATATATATATATAAATATAGGGGTGGAAGATTTATTGGTGGGAGGTAATTCTCTTCCTCATTTCTCTTCTCTCTCTACCTCATCCATCATCTCTCTCTAGAGAGAGATGAGAGAGAGAGAGAGAGGTAAAAACGTAGTCATTTTTTTTCTTGGGGGAAAAATTTAAATTTGGGAGGCAGATCATGTGTATATTAAAACTACAGTTTAAAGGAAAACTGGGAAGGGCATATGTGGTGTGTGTGTTGTGTTCGAAATCAATGAAAAAAAGGGATGTAGGAACTGCATGTCAGGACACACACACCACACACACCACACACACACCACACACACACACACACAACACACACACACACGACATCAACGCTCTCAGTTCCCACACTCTCCCTTCCGCCCCCAGCCATATCCCACACTCCCACCATCATTTCTAATCTTCCAGATTACCAGTCGTAATCCAGGTGACACTGAGCCCCCAACTTCCACTCATTATATATATATATATATATATATATATCATATATATATATATATATATATATATATATATATGAGTGAAAAGTTTTTATCGAGGATGTAAGGCATGTGTACGTGTAGGAAGAGAGGAAAGTGATTGGTTCTCAGTGAATGTAGGTTTGCGGCAGGGGTGTGTGATGTCTCCATGGTTGTTTAATTTGTTTATGGATGGGGTTGTAAGGGAGGTAAATGCAAGAGTCCTGGAAAGAGGGGCAAGTATGAAGTCTGTTGGGGATGAGAGAGCTTGGGAAGTGAGTCAGTTGTTGTTCGCTGATGATACAGCGCTGGTGGCTGATTCATGTGAGAAACTGCAGAAGCTGGTGACTGAGTTTGGTAAAGTGTGTGGAAGAAGAAAGTTGAGAGTAAATGTGAATAAGAGCAAGGTTATTAGGTACAGTAGGGGTGAGGGTCAAGTCAATTGGGAGGTGAGTTTGAATGGAGAAAAACTGGAGGAAGTGAAGTGTTTTAGATATCTGGGAGTGGATCTGTCAGCGGATGGAACCATGGAAGCGGAAGTGGATCATAGGGTGGGGGAGGGGGCGAAAATTTTGGGAGCCTTGAAAAATGTGTGGAAGTCGAGAACATTATCTCGGAAAGCAAAAATGGGTATGTTTGAGGGAATAGTGGTTCCAACAATGTTGTATGGTTGCGAGGCGTGGGCTATGGATAGAGATGTGCGCAGGAGGATGGATGTGCTGGAAATGAGATGTTTGAGGACAATGTGTGGTGTGAGGTGGTTTGATCGAGTAAGTAACGTAAGGGTAAGAGAGATGTGTGGAAATAAAAAGAGCGTGGTTGAGAGAGCAGAAGAGGGTGTTTTGAAATGGTTTGGGCACATGGAGAGAATGAGTGAGGAGAGATTGACCAAGAGGATATATGTGTCGGAGGTGGAGGGAACGAGGAGAAGAGGGAGACCAAATTGGAGGTGGAAAGATGGAGTGAAAAAGATTTTGTGTGATCGGGGCCTGAACATGCAGGAGGGTGAAAGGAGGGCAAGAATAGAGTGAATTGGAGTCATGTGGTATACAGGGGTTGACGTGCTGTCAGTGGATTGAAGCAAGGCATGTGAAGCGTCTGGGGTAAACCATGGAAAGCTGTGTAGGTATGTATATTTGCGTGTGTGGACGTGTGTATGTACATGTGTATGGGGGGGGGGGGTTGGGCCATTTCTTTCGTCTGTTTCCTTGCGCTACCTCGCAAACGCGGGAGACAGCGACAAAGTATAAAAAAAAAAAAAAAAAAAAAAAAAAATATATATATATATATATATATATATATATATATATATATATATATATATATATATATATATATATATTCCCTGCGTGTCGCAGAAGGTGACTAAAAGGGGAGGGAGCGGGGAGCTGGAAATCCTCCCCTCTCTTGTTTTTTTTTTAATTTTCCAAAAGAAGGAACAGAGAAGGGGGCCAGGTGAGGATATTCCCTCAGAGGCCCAGTCCTCTGTTCTTAACGCTACCTTGCTAATGCGGGAAATGGCGAATAGTTTGAAAGAAAGAAAAGAAATATATTATTTAGATGACTTGATCAAGACTTATCTCACATCTCAGATCTGTCTCACAGGGGGGGAAAGATTTTATTGTTGGTTGGGAGGTAATTCTCTCTCTCTCTCTCTCTCTCTCTCTCTCTCTCTCTCTCTCTCTCTCTCTCTCTCTCTCTCTCTCTCTCTCTCTCCTCTCCATATCCTATGCTAATTTCACAGAGTGCCTCTACTGCAAATTAGAGAAATTAATGGAAATATTTTTCCATCCTCTGAAACGTAGACGGGAATCGTGTACGGACGTTCATAAAGACAGACAGCGGGAGAGAGAGAGAGAGAGAGAGAGAGAGAGAGAGAGAGAGAGAGAGAGAGAGCGTATATGGACACAGAGGCGGGGGAAAAAAAAAAAGATCGAAAGAAAAAATATCCATCTTAATCCCAGGGCATTAGGGATGGAACTCAACAGCCTCGGTTTCGAATACGCCCTTTTGACTTTTACAGTCATTGGCCGTTTTCGTTCGTAGGGAAAACGTAATGAGGAAGGCATTGATCTTACCTTTTCTGGAGCCTTGAAGACCTGAGTAGGGCTTTCTTAAAGGGAATGGAGTACTGTGTGTCCCTTAAATTTAGGTATGATTGTTTTTAACTTTTAAGGACTTGATGATAGCTATTCGAGCTAAGCTCAGCTCAGCTCAGCTCAGCTAAGCTCGGCTAAGCAGAGGAGTTCAGAATCTTTTAGGTTTCAAAGAGAACCTTACGAGGTAGCAAGTGGTGAGATAATCTCCTGTCTTGTTTACATTCCATCTCTTTAACGCCGACACGTTCATCTTTGGTCTCTGTTGTTCTAAGCTTTGCTGGGCTGAAGGGCCGAGGGGAGAAGTTACCAGTTCCATTTTTTGTCCGAGTCTGGCCTGCGGTGGTTGGATCCCGTAAACACTTTGAAAGAAAACGAGGAGTATAGTCATTCTTGTGCCTGTGTATGTAAAGCACTTTTTGTATAGGATTTGCCAGTGGATCGGAGAGTTAATTGAACCCTAAGAGTACCTGTATCTGCCTCGAATCCTCAATCTTATTGGATTTTTCTTCTTTCATGTAGGTCTTTGAGTAAAGATGGTGTGGAATGCAACATATGGAGGCTTCTGGGTAACCTTCTGACCTTCAACAATTCTCAGTGTCGTGCCATTTGCCGACATCAGTGACAGACTTCCATCCAATGTTTTCTCGGTGCTCGATCAGGCCCCGCTTCAAATGCATTGCGATCCCTTAAAAAGCAAACATCTTTAAGCAGTGTCAACAGACATCAAGTGACCCCGGGTAACGCATGGCTGTACAAGACAACACTAGGAAGAGATGGCGAAGGAACAACACCACTATTGACTGCTCTCTGTGATGGCAAAAGGGGAGAGAGCAGAGCTGCTGGTGTGGCACAGGAGCAGAAGCGGAAAAGGAGCAGAAGTGCGGCACAGGAGCAGAAGCGGAAGAAGAGCAGAAGTGAGGCACAGCAGCAGAAGCGGAAGAGGAGCAGAAGTGTGGCACAGGAGCAGAAGCGGAGAAAGGGCAGAAGTGTGGCACAGGAGCAGAAACGGAAGAAGAGCAGAAGTGAGGAAGAAGAAGAAGAAATGACTAAGGCAGGAACAGATCTAATGGCTACATTGACAGTGCTTCTAAGAATGTGATGAACTTGTCCTTAAATGAACAGGATTTAGAACTCCAAAATTTAAGGCTTTAGTGACAGAACTTTCAGCTACAATATTAGAACTTTTGGCTACAAGAGCAGAACTCTTGGCTGAAGGAGAAGAACTCATAACAAGAGAAGAACTTTGGCCCTCAGAAGCAGAACGAAGAAGAGCAGAATATCTAGATACAAGAACACAGAAGCCATAAAAGACCTGACCTCCCCCCTAAGGGATAGGTCAAAGGCCGGGGTCAATTATACCCAAGGGCTGCACCGTCGTATCTGAGGACCACACAGTCGTACTCAAGGGTCGTACCGTCGTACTCAAGGGTCGTTCCTTTCTCTTCAGGGGTCGTAAAGTCTTGCTTAATGACCAAAGCTTCATGCTTACGATATTCTTGATACGTGTTGAATAGTTCGTATGTATATATATATATATATATATATATATATATATATATATATATATATATATATATATATATATATTCCTATGAGTCCACGGGGAAAATGAAACACGAAAACTTCCCAAGTGCACTTTCGTGTAATAATCACATCATATATATATATATATATATATATATATATATATATATATATATATATATATATATATATATATATGTAAAGAGAAGATTTGGAACGAGAGGAAGATAATGTTATACGGCATAAGACTAAGGGCCACACATCTAATTAAGAATCTTAATTGTTAATCAAATTAGTATGTTTTAAGACTCGCTCGACCTCGCAAGAGCTTGTTAATTACGATACGTCGTAAATGAGACATTAATGATATGAATTCACAGGGTGTGCGCTGAGGAGGGAATTTTTATGTGTTATGGAGAGAGAGTTTTACACCCGTGTTGCCATAACCATGTATGTATGTACCATGTCTTTACTCCTGTGTACACACACACACATACACACACACACCTCATCTAAGCCCCTGTGTTCAGTGTGGGTTGACTACCGCGCCAAGGTTTCGAACCCATTCGGGCCCGTGTCGACTCATGGTCAGTAACGCTAACTTTTGTACCAACGAGGTCCGTTTCTGTGTGTGTGTGTGTGTCTGTGTCTGTATTTGTCAGCACTCCTCCCATCCCCCTCCCCTTCCTCCTGTGCTGACAGCTGATGAAAGACTGACGCAAGCAATCTCTCTCTCTCTCTCTCTCTCTCTCTCTCTCTCTCTCTCTCTCTCTCTCTCTCTCTCTCTCTCTCTCTCTGTCCAGGATAGCCATCCGCGGTACCATGATAAAAATGATATGAGTGGAAAGATTTCATTTGGAATTACATCAAGACTACACAGTACGTGTCCTTGTCGGGGATCTCCTGTTAAACTTAGTCTGTGTAAACTGTGGCACAGATATTCTTTTTAAACTGTCGCGGCGCGGAAATAGAAATCTTCTTTTCGTCCCTGAAAACTTCGTCTGTTGCTGATAAAAGTGGAGATATGGATAGCTGCTAAGCTTATTGCCTTCAGACTTGGTAAGTTAATATTATGTCAGCCTCGAACCTTTCAAAGGAAAGATCACGAGCACAATTATTGAAAGTCCTTCAAAGTATGTATATGTTTCCAGAATTGTAGACTCATCATAGATGGTTTTAACATCCCCAGAAATGATAAAAATATGGAAGTTAAGTAATATTATATATATAGGATTCGGAAGTAAACAGAAATTGTAGGTAATTCGTTTCTAGAGAACGATATATATATATGTATATATATATATATATATATATATATATATATATATATATATATATATATATATATATATTTACCAAATGACGTCCTAGCTTCGTATCTTCGATGTATATCAACGGACTGTTATATTTCTCTCTTGTGTTTCCCCTGATGATGTGATTATTACACGAAAGTGCACTTGGGAACTTATCGTGTTTCATTTTCCCCGTGAACTCATAGAAATATATATATATATATATATATATATATATATATATATATATATATATATATATATATATATATATATATATATAATATCACGATTGTGTGAGCCAAGCTGATGATCAATGGTCATCTCTCACCACTTGGGTTGATGTGGGTAGATGAGCCTTCCTACTCACTACATCCCCAACAGATATTATGCTTAGGTCATCGTGCACGGGAAGGTCATATGTTAAGGTCACTTGTCCACGACAGAACGGTCACAGTTTAAGGGCATTTGTCCACAGAAAGGTCATATATTGAGGTTACTTGTTCACAGAAAGGTCATATGTGAAGGTCACTTATTCCACAGAAGTATGTTCGGGTCAACTTGACCACAGAAGAGTCACAATTTGATATGTCCACAGAGAAAAGGTCACAGTATAGGGCCATTTGTCCACAGAAAGGGTCAAGGTCACTTGTTCTTAGTAGGGTCATGTCGTCCATGACATTAGTCATGTATGTGTCGTACGAGGTTCATGCATGAGCCCGCTGGCACTTCCCCACGAGATACTGTGGTGAGGTCCTGGGTACGACACGCCATTGAGAAGTAGGTGAAAGACAGTCTTCTGCTGAAGTTGTCGCCCTTTGAAAAGGGGATTGAAGGACATACATGGCATTTGATCTTCCCTATACCATTAAGATAGATTTCAATACGACACTAGGCATGACGCTGGTTTGTGAGTGATTGGTAAAACCCCCCCTTTTTTCCACCCATGAAAGGAATTTCGAGTTTCACGTTGCCCCTGTTTTACTTGCTAATAACCCAGAGATTCATGGCATTAGTGCTGCTAAATGGGTGCTTAATTCGCAAACACTGCATTTTCCCCAGCCGGCAACGGTGTGTGGGGGGAGGGAGGAGGAGGAGGAGGAGGAGGAAGTGCTAATTCAGCGAAACACTGCTATTGAAAAATTTCCATACGAAAAACAGCGCTGCAAACCCAGCCTCTTTCTTTCTTTTTTTCTAATGCTAAACTGTAGCAGATAGTTCGTGGGGGGGCTCCCAGTTGCCAGCATTCACTTGGCTTGTGATTCACCTCGAGATAAAGCATACGATAAGGTTCATAGACACGCTTTGTAGTGTGGGAGGGAAGGTTTTAGAAGCAGTGAGAAGTTCTTACCAAGACTAACTTCTTAGGATTGTCTTCCCTTCCCCCTCTCTTACGATAGATTGCCGCCTTGGCCAGCTGCTCATATGACCCTTCGTAGTAACATGATTTCAGTGTGGTATCTGTGCGCGTGCGTGTGTGTGTGCGTGTGCTCATTCCAGTTGGAGAACTGGATGGCATTTGATCGTGTTACAAACACTCCATCTGACTTCCACTTCGTTCGAAGGTGCGCACACGCCAAAGGAGAGGAGTGAGTGTGGGAGGGAGGGAGGGAAGAGAGAGGGGAGGATCCCTCCGTCTGGGAGGAGGAGGAGGAGGAGGAGGAGGAGGAGGAGGAGGAGGTGGCCAGAGGACCTAACTGTCATCGTTAGATTGATCCGTGGCCAATCATAGATGAGTTCCTCCTCCTCCTCCTCTTCCTCCTCCTGAATGGAGATTGGCTGGAATCATGGCTTCTTTAATGAGATTCACCCCCCCCTCTCTCTCTCTCTCTCTCTCTCTCTCTCTCTCTCTCTCTCTCTCTCTCTCTCTCTCTCTCTCTCTCTCTCTCCAGGAATCGTTCTAAGGGACGATTCATTTTAGGCGAAGGCCCCCCCCTCCCCCCCTGAATAGCCAGCCCAAGTCCACGTATTCCCGTTTTCCTTTATACATAGTCGAGAGTCACTTGTTTACGTGAAGACTCTGGTGGTGATTTGCTTGTTGAGTCATTCGATTCTGTCAAACGCTGCGCACTTGTTTTTGTGGCGCGCAGCACCTTAGATGGTTGCTGCCTCGCTCAAGATGTGAAGGTGAACGCATCGTTAGTCTTCTCGATGGTAAGATTGCATCTCAGTGATCTTGCACTTCCAGGGTCTTGCACGTGGAAGACGTACGCGTCCAGGATCTTGCACCTGGAGGACGAGCACTTCCAGGATCTTGCGCCTGGAGAACGTGCGCTTCCAGGATCTTGCGCCTGGAGGACGTGCGCTTCCAGGATCTTGCGCCTGGAGGACGTGCGCTTCCAGGATCTTGCGCCTGGAGGACGTGCGCTTCCAGGATCTTGCCCTTGGATGACGTGCGCTTCCAGGATGTTGCGCCTGGAAGACGTACGCGTCCAGGATCTTGCGCCTGGAGGACGTGCGCTTCCAGGATCTTGCGCTTCCAGCACCTGCACTTCCAGGATCGAAGAAAAATCACACCAGGAAATTTTTTTTTTTTCAATGGAGGGGTAGGGAGTTCCTTGAAATTTGACGCGATTAGTTAATTGGTAATTGAGTCTTTCTGGCTGGCTGGTTGCGCGCATCCCATCAGATCTGCGAGACCTGGTTGAAGGATTATGATCTCGCCTTTTATTATCAAGAGAAACATTTATAACAGACTCGTGTCTTACACTCTAATCCTGTAAAGCTCCCATGGACATTATCTGTGAAGATGGCTATCAGAAATTTACATTATCTTCATTAAACCATTGTAGAAGCTCTCGTATGTAGCTACTGTCTCTCTACATTGCCCCTGACATTAACCAACTTATTACTAATTTCTCAAGAAGAGGGAGAGTAATGAAGTTTACCATTTATTGTTATTGTGTAGTGTTTTTGCGTTGCGTAAATGAGAATCACTTGACAGTCTTCCTTTGTCTGTAAATTCGACTTAAAATGTTTTTTTTTGTGTTCCACGTTTATAAAGTAAATCCCAGCTATTAACTCGGCCATGAAAAGGCAATTCTGTTCCATTGTGTCACGTCAGTGATATGAATAATTGGAATTCATACATTTTTTTCCTTTTTTCTTCAGGATGGGTAGGAGAGATGCCTTGATAACATGTATTTTCTATGATGAACGAAGGGTCATGTCGTGGACGAGTTCGTCCCATCCAGGTGTGTGTGGATCGTGTGTCATATCCACTTACGCAATTGCATTGTTTAAGTACCCATGTTCAAGATAGGTTACAGCTACACTTATGCATTGTAACCTGTACCAGTAAACGGTACATTCAGCTTAGATTGCATGGCTGTATGTTACAGTGGTACACTGAGAATAACTTTCTTATGCCTTAAAGTTTAGGAGGATACAGCGACTTTGTCGTTTATAATTTCATGGCACAGCGGTACACTGAAATTAGCATTCGGAGCTTCAAGCTGTAACTGTACGCTGTATCTTTTGCTTCAGTATTAAGCTGTGTTATCTTGAAGTGATAAAGTAACGCTCATTTTTAGCTGACCCAAACCCTGAGCTAACAACGGTGCACTGAAATGAACGTTCATTAGTCACAACGGTACAATGCAGTCAGCGTTTACAAGCAATATGTTAACTCTCACAACTGTTCTCTGCATCGCTACATGAAAGACAACTTTTAAAAACGTTCGGAAAGAACGGTACAACCATCATCTAACGGTACAACCATCATCTACAACGGTACAACCGTCATTTAACGGTACAACCATCATTTAACGGTACAACCATCATTTAACGGTACAACCGTCATTTAACGGTACAACCATCATATACAACAGTACAACCATCATCTAACGGTACAACCATCATCTAACGGTACAACCATCATATACAACAGTACAACCATCATCTAACGGTACAACCATTATCTACATCAGTACAACCATCATCTAACGGTACAACCACCATCTACAACGGTACAACCATCATCTAACGGTACAACCATCATCTACTACGGTACAACCATCATCTAACGGTACAACCATTATCTACTATGGTACAACCATCTTCTAACGGTACAACCATTATCTACAACAGTACAACCATCATCTAACGGTACAGTAAAAAAAAAAGAAAGCATTCAGTTATCTACGCATTTATAAATGCTTTTATTTATATTTTTCATTTTCAGTGTTTCAGTAAATTTCCCCTCGCCAAAATGTTTTTATTTTTTATTTTTTCCGCACATTCGCGCAGTTTTTTTTTTCATCTTGTTCTCTCTCTCTCTCTCTCTCTCTCTCTCTCTCTCTCTCTCTCTCTCTCTCTCTCTCTATCTCTCTCTCTCTCTCTCTCTCTCTCTCTCTCTCTCTCTCTCTCTCTCTCTCTCTCTCTCTCGTACAACATGAATTTCATCTTTGCGTTGACCTTTCCAGCTGATGTGTCCTCTTTTGATGTCCGCTGATGAAGTCTCGATATCACAATGAATCAGTTTGGGCAAACGAAGTGCCAGAAAAGAATAATCACCAAAATGCCTTCTTCACTTTTCTTCTCCATTACCTTTTATGATATTGTGGAAACTACAAGGATTATTTTCTCTCTTTTTTTTGGTTCCTCCTTCGCACTGTATTTTCTTCGTGTAAGATATTATTTTTTTCTTTCTTAAATCTTCTGTGTTGTGTTCAAGACCGTATGGTATTGTGAGTTAATGAGATGGTTCTGTTGAACGTGTTTCTTAACGACAGATGGAGTCCTCGTCTTGTTAGCTGGTGTTCCCTGAGCCTTGGTGATCTGTGAACTAGTGGTATGAACTAATAGATTCTAGTGATTGTTTGACCCACTAGCATGACTCTGCTAGTGGGTGAGCTAGTAGATTCTAGTGATGTATAACTTACTAGCATGACTCTGCTAGTTGGTGAGCTAGTAGATTCTAGTGATGTATAACTTACTAGCATGAATCTGCTAGTGGGTGGGCTAGTAGATTCTAGTGATGTATAACTTACTAGCATGAATCTGCTAGTGGGTGAGCTAGTAGATTCTAGTGATGTATAACTTACTAGCATGAATCTGCTAGTGGGTGAGCTAGTAGATTCTAGTGATGTATAACATACTAGCATGAATCTGCTAGTGGGTGGGCTAGTAGATTCTAGTGATGCATAACTTACTAGCATGAATCTGCTAGTGGGTGAGCTAGTAGATTCTAGTGATGTATAACTTACTAGCATGACTCTGCTAGTTGGTGAGCTAGTAGATTCTAGTGATGTATAACTTACTAGCATGAATCTGCTAGTGGGTGGGCTAGTAGATTCTAGTGATGCATAACTTACTAGCATGAATCTGCTAGTGGGTGGGCTAGTAGATTCTAGTGATGCATAACTTACTAGCATGAATCTGCTAGTGGGTGAGCTAGTAGATTCTAGTGATGTATAACTTACAAGCATGACTCTGCTAGTTGGTGAGCTAGTAGATTCTAGTGATGTATAACTTACTAGCATGAATCTGCTAGTGGGTGGGCTAGTAGATTCTAGTGATGCATAACTTACTAGCATGAATCTGCTAGTGGGTGGGCTAGTAGATTCTAGTGATGCATAACTTACTAGCATGAATCTGCTAGTGGGTGGGCTAGTAGATTCTAGTGATGCATAACTTACTAGCATGAATCTGCTAGTGGGTGAGCTAGTAGATTCTAGTGATGTATAACTTACTAGCATGACTCTGCTAGTTGGTGAGCTAGTAGATTCTAGTGATGTATAACTTACTAGCATGAATCTGTTGTTGGGTGAGCTAGGAGATCCTGGTCTTGTATGACCTACTAGCACGAATCTGTTGATAGGAGAACGATTGGCGGTGAAGGAACTAGTAGCAATAGTGGCAGAGAACCTGGTGTTGTATGAGTGAGTGGCAAAAACCTATTGATGTAGGATTCAGTAGCAAGAATCTATTGATGTATGATTCAGTAGCAAACGTCTGTTGATGTATGGTTTAATAGCAAAAATCTGTTGATGTCTTAGCTACCAAAAGCATCCTATTGATGCCTGAACTATTCGTAAGAGCTTATTGATGTCAAACTCACTAGCAAGCAGCCGTTGATGTACCATTAAGAGAATGATGGTCCGAAATGGGATACTGTGGCCAGAGTTTCGTCCACTAGTGAGTGGCCTCTTTCTTGACAATATCCTTTGCAAAATATTTCGTACAAACTTACGTGTATGAGAAGCCAAGTTTTGTTTTTTCCCACAATTTCTAGATTGTATTTTGTAAGACAGATGTTGCTTGTAGGATTTTGTTTGGGTAGGAACGAATGCAAAGCTCTTGCAAGATTTTTACGAAGGAAAACGAAAAAAATTATCAAGGAAAACCAGATCACTTTGTGTCCAAGAGGCTGTTTTATGATACCTGAAGAGAACAGAGACTCACAGATTTGTGTGGTAAGAGTAGAAAGCCTGGCTTCTTAATGCTTAATATTTATTTATTCATTATACTTTGTCGCTGTCTCCCGCATTAGCGAGGTAGCGCAAGGAAACAGACGAAAGAATGGCCCAACCCACCCACATACACATGTATATACATTAACGCCCACACACGCACATATACGTACCTATACATTTTAACGTATACATACATATACATACACAAACATATACATATATACACGTGTACACATCCATATATATATATATATATATATATATATATATATATATATATTTATATGATTTTTCAATTTGCTTGCAGTATTAAGTTGGGTGTGTGTAAAATTCTCTTCCGCAGTTTGGAAATGTCATTGTCTATACTGTTTCCCGATTGAACGCAACGTAAATCCCTCTGCTTAATCTATCAGAATTGAAATTTCAATCCTCAGAATTTTTTTTTTTTTGTTTTCAGTTTCGTTTGAAACCCTTCCTTATTTTTAAATTCACACCTCTCACTCAAGCAAATGTAATTTGTACGTATGTTTTTATCTGTTTCTTATAGATAGATGGCTTGTTTCGAGTTATGTATATTCTGGAAAAAAAAAAGAAAGGCTGTATTTATAATTTCTTATCTTATCTCACTTCTTTACTAGTATCATTAAGAGCAGATCGCCTTGCTTTGACCTGGGGTTTATGTGGTGTGTGAACCTCTTGTGTAGCACTCAAAGCCGATATGAATATTTTAGACAATTTCTCGTTGTAAAATATTCATTCCTTTCAGCCACTCTCGCATATCTATATATAGTATTCCTTTCCCGTAAGTGTGACGTAGTTTAAGTTCGATCTTCGTACGAAGAACGGAAGAACAGGAGAACAAGTGAACACTATCCATACGATCATAGCAACGAGTTTTTAGATATGTGTCCTTTATTGTGAAATGGAATCGGTTTGAGAATCAAACGGGGAAAAGATGGTTATGTTTCTGATCAGTATGAAAATGTGTTCATTAGCAGTAAAGGAATATTGCAACACGAGGCAAGGGTTTCAAAAGTATCTGTTGCATAAACAGCAGTCGCGGCACAGGGAACAGCAACATAAACAACAGTAGCGTTTGCAACGGTGACAACGGTAGCATTTGCAACAGTAACAACGGTAGCATTTGCAACAGTGGCAACGGTAGCATTTGCAACAGTGGCAACGGTAGCATTTGCAGCAGTAGCAACGGTTGCAATTGCAACAGTGGCAACGGTAGCATTTGCAACAGTAGCAACGGTATCATTTGCAACAGTAACAACGGTAGCATTTGCAACAGTGGCAACGGTAGCATTTGCAACAGTAGCAACGGTAGAATTTGCAACAGTGGCAACGGTAGCATTTGCAACAGTAACAACGGTATCATTTGCAACAGTGGCAACGGTAGCAATTGCAACAGTAGCAACGGTAGCATTTGAAACAGTAAAAACGGTAGCATCGGTTTCGAACAGCACCAGCAGAAACGGCAACAGGAAGACGAATTAACAGTAGCAGTATCGGCTTACGTAGCAGCAACACCTGGGACCTAAGTAGCATTAAGAGTAGCAGTTTTGGCTTAAGTAGCTCAGGGACATTACCAGCAATAAAACCATTAGTGGCAATAACAACAGGACCATCATCGCTATCATCATCATCATCATCATCATCATCATAAGTAGTACGATTAACAGAAAACGGCTTGAAGAGCAACAGTAGCATACGTAGCAGAAGTAGCAGAAGCAGCTACACTCAGCAGTGAGCTCAGGAGATGCTGATAAGAGCTGATCCATCACAATTACCGGGCGAGTTTTGGACGCCAACTACAAGATGGGTTTTATCTCACTCCAGTCCAGAGTTCCAGGCAGTTCCAGGCAACAATTATTATCCTCCCGTGTGTGTGTGTGTGTGTGTGTGTGTGTGTGTGTGTGGAGCCCAGACCAGGGATGGAAAGTTTGATGATTATCTCCAAGATTGGCAACGCCGTTGGTAAAAAAAAGGCTGAGGAAGTGTTTGGCTGGTGTTGGGCGTGGGGTTGGGTGGGTGGTTGAGTAAGAGAGTCGTTGGCCAGTTGGCGATGGATAGGTCGCTAATGGCTGGTTGAGATACATGTGACTCATCCTTAGTGATCACGGTTTTTATTATTTTCTCCTCTCAGGGGGGGTCGCCAAGTCTTTCAGTAGGCCACAAGTTCTCTCCAAATTCATTGGGAGACGAAACAGAACCCTTGGGTACCCCAGCGCGAAGAAGAGTCCTACGTGGCTTAGGCAACTCGGGACATTGTGTGTGAGGAACGCGTGTCTGTGAGAAAGTTATGTTTAACGCCATAAGGTACAGAGCTGATCATGGGCACTGCAGTGAGTTCTCTGGATGGCTCGAACTTGCTTTTGTATATACGTGAAGGTGATTGATAAAAGAAAGAATACCCTTCCAGAGCCTGATTTAAAGGCAGTCGACGCTGGGAAGAAATACACAGCTGTGTCTTCCACTCCCCAAACACAAGGGCAGCACTGTGCATCTCTCTCTCTCTCTCTCTCTCTCTCTCTCTCTCTCTCTCTCTCTCTCTCTCTCTCTCTCTCTCTCTCTCTCTCTCTCTCTCTCCATCAGAGTGGACGACCTGGATGCGCGTGTCTCTTGATGACAGTACGGAGCAAGAGTGTTTTAGTGTTAGAATAGTGAGGCCATTCGCCAAGTACCACATGGATGTCAACCAGTGAGAATCGATCTTCTAATCGCTTGATTGTACAGTCTAGTGATATACAGTTTGGTAAAGGCTATGTCTACCATTTCATATTGAGAACTGTATGTGCCAGGCCCTTACCACTCGCAAAACACCAAGGGGAGGAGAGTGAATTGCTATTTCTTTCAACGAACAGGTTCTTTGTGGATGTTGGACGAGTCGCTGCTCATTGATGGTGGGTTTGTACAAGCTGGTGTTCGCTGGGCGAGTGGGTCGTTGGCAAGTGCGAGTAGATAGCCTGAGTCGCTGGCTGGATGGAGTTAATATGGCAGTGATAATATCCAATTTATATTACCGATTTCTCTTATGGAAGCTGATTAGAAAATAAAGCGAGTTGTTATCAGTACGTCATTTGCTAATTTGTATGGATGTATTCATACATACACACACACACACACACACACACACACACACACACACAGTGTCAGATGCACGTATGTTGTATGCTGACGAGTCTGCCATCGGTGTCAGCGCTGACCGCAGCTTTCCAGAGCACCCTTCACCCCCTTCTGGAACTGGACTCCCGCCAGCTACGCCAACATCAGCCAAACCAAGGCTGCAGTTAAGCATGTAAACTACGTATAAACCATCGTCCGTCCCACCCGATGGATACTTTCCCCCACAAGACTTCCAGACCCTTTCCAGGCTCTTCAGTCCACCGGACTCCTTCGTGCGTCGTCCTGGACAGTGCAGAAAGCTGAGGATGGAACGCGTCATTACCATCAGATCTTCCATCTGTCACCTCACCTGTTGTTTTTATGGCGTATTTACCTTGCTGGGTTTTAGTCTTTGGCTCTAGTTCAATAAACAGTTTATTATTATTATCATTATTATTACTATTATTATTATTATTATTATTATTAGTAGTAGTAGTAGTAGCGTTATTATTATTATTGTTATTATTATTATTATTATTATTATTATTATTATTATTATTATTATTATCATTATTATTGTTATTATTATCTATTATCATTATTATGACACACACACACACACACACACACACACACACACACACACACACACACACACACAATGTACGTTCTGCTTTTATAATTTCCATTCTGTGTTAGGTGTGAATTGTTGGTGAAGTTTGGCGTGTTGTAGCTTAAGAAATACCAGTTCCACGCCCCACTTGAGTTGGAGGCCTTCGTGTTCCTTGCCCTTTGGAGACAAATACCTTCTGTTTCTTGAGCCGAATTGTGAACGCTATTGAACGCTATTGTACTCGAGGTGTGGGATGAGCGGAAACTTAAGAGAAGACTTGGTCATGCTGTGGGCTGGCCATGTCATTTCTCTTATTCTGGAGTTCTTGCCGCCTCTCACACATGTGCTGGAAAGGGACTGACTGATTCCCTCCAGGCTTTTGCACTCTTGCTGTGGGGAGTGAGGGAGGTTGGGTGGGTGATGATGGATGATCCCGCGGACTAGATAGTGCTCTGACATATTTACGTCCTTTCCAGCAACAAGATGGGCCGGGTTCTACCCACCGAAGAAGAAAGAAAAAAAAAAGTGCATTATAAACGTCACTTTAACTGGCCCTCGTATTCGCTGTGAGATATGGTGCATCTGTTTGTTTGTTTGTTTACACCATTTTGCTGTATCAGTGAGCATGAGATTGTGTTGGTGTGTGTGTGTGTGTGTGTGTGTGTGTCTACGTCTGTGTGTATGTCTGTTTGTCTTCGTCTGTGTGTATGTGTGTGTGTCTACGTCTGTGTGTATGTCTGTGTGTCTACGTCTGTGTGTATGTGTGTGTGTCTACGTCTGTGTGTATGTCTGTGTGTCTACGTCTGTGTGTATGTTTGTGTGTCAACGTCTGTGTGTATGTCTGTGTGTCTACGTCTGTGTGTATGACTGTGTGTCTACGTCTGTGTGTATGTGTGTGTGTCTACGTCTGTGTGTATGTCTGTGTGTCTACGTCTGCGTGTATGTCTGTTTGTCTACGTCTGTGTGTATGTGTGTGTGTCTACGTCTGTGTGTATGTGTGTGTGTCTACGTCTGTGTGTATGTGTGTGTGTGTCTACGTCTGTGTGTATGTTTGTGTGTCTACGTCTGTGTGTATGTTTGTGTGTCTACATCTGTGTGTATGTCTGTGTGTCTACGTCTGTGTGTACGTCTGTGTGTCTACGTCTGTGTGTACGTCTGTGTGTCTACGTCTGTGTGTATGTCTGTGTGTCTTACGTCTGTGTGTGTGTGTGTGTGTGTGTCTACTTCTGTGTGTATGTGTGTGTGTCTACGTCTGTGTGTATGTCTGTGTGTCTACGTCTGTGTGTATGTCTGTGTGTCTACGTCTGTATGTATGTCTGTGTGTCTACGTCTGTGTGTATGTCTGTGTGTCTACGTCTGTATGTATGTCTGTCTGTCTTACGTCTGTGTATGTCTATTTTTATTGTCGCTGTTTCTTCCTTTTTGTCTTTAATTCGTTATGTTATATATTTACCTCATAACTAAATAAGTTCTCTATACCGTATCTCTGTGATCTGCTGGGAGTAATATATTTTTGTATCATTTTACAGGTGAGTACGCCTTACCTGTTGACGGCCTGTCGATATGTGAGTATGTAGGTTAATTTGAAAGTTGTGTTAATATGAAAGTTGTGTTAATATTGAGGTTGTGTTGATATTTATGTAGGGTTAATATTTAGGTTCTGTTAATGTGTAGGTTATGTTAAATATGTAGGTTGTATTAATATGTATGTTGTGTTTATATGTAGGTTGTGTTAATATGTATGTTGTGTTTATATGTAGGTTGTGTTACATATAGGTTGTGTTTATGTGTAAGTTATGTTAGTATGTGCTTTGTGTTAATATGTAGATTGCGTTAATGTCTAAGTTGTGTTAATATGTAGGTTATGTTAATGCGTAAATTGTGTTAATATTAAGGTGATGCCAATGTATAGGTTGTGTTAAATGTGTAGGTTGTGTTATTATCAAGGTTATGTTGATAAGTAGCATGTGTTAATCACACATGCTCTATACACGAGTTTACCCTAAGTTAGTGTAAACCACTGTGCGTTTTCCTTTGATCTCGTTTTTCATCGCAATTATATTCTCTTTCCACTCAACCATGACTTATTCAGGACATTGTAATGAATGGATTAATTGCTGTAGGCATATCATATCCTCATTATGTCATCCCTTAATTAGTTGTTATTAACATGTTTCTGACTCATTAGAGTAATCATCCTATCATCTTTTATCAATTGAGAGCAGGGTATGATAAGCTCCTGCTGCCTTTCTATACTTTGTAGAATTATAATTCGCAGTTATATTATGATAAACAAGATTCGCTTGTCCCTTTAACCCACCGAGAATGTCAGGTGAGGGTCTGAATTACCGTGTTGCAGTCGTTATCAGTTATTGCAGTACCCCCCTAAAGCGTTTACCCCATTTTCTATAGTAGCGAGAGAACCATTTCGCTCGGTGACTAGATTAGATTATGGACAGATATGGATGTTTTGATGTCCGGGTATTGAATGACTACCTCCAAACAAAGATTTTCGAGTAGAAGATTAATATTAATTAATATTAGTTAATATTAGTTAATATTCGCTGTCGAAACAGCGTTGACTGAGTCAAATTCTGGGGTCTATTTTTCCGTGACTCCGAATAACATGTTTGTGAAATGTAGGTCGTAAAGTGCACGTTATGCGTGACGAATAGGTTCCGATGGCGTTTTGTCGCGTTTGCTGACGAGATGCGATGGCGTAGGATGTCTTTGGTTAGACAAGAACCCGGACCACGCACAGGGCTCGTGGGCACAACAACAACAACAATAACAATAACAACAACAATAAGAACAACAGCAATGTTTTTGCAGCTTATTAGCGATGGTGAGACTGACTGTGAGGGAAGACTGGACAGGGATGGACTTAACTGGGGAAAGACTGACTGTGAGGAAAGACTTGGTCAGGGAAAGACTGATTGTGAGGAAAGACTTGGTCAGGGAAAGACTGGTTGTGAGGAAAGACTTGGTCAGGGAAAGACTGATTGTGAGGAAAGACTTGGTCAGGGAAAGACTGATTGTGAGGAAAGACTTGGTCAGGGAAAGACTGACTGTGAGGAAAGACTTGGTCAGGGAAAGACTGACTGTGAGGAAAGACTTGGTCAGGGAAAGACTGACTGTGAGGAAAGACTTGGTCAGGGAAAGACTGACTGTGAGGAAAGACTTGGTCAGGGAAAGACTGACTGTGAGGAAAGACTTGGTCAGGGAAAGACTGACTGTGAGGAAAGACTTAGTCAGGGAAAGACTGGTTGTGAGGAGAGACTTGGTCAGGGAAAGACTGACTGTGAGGAAAGACTTGGTCAGGGAAAGACTGATTGTGAGGAAAGACTTGGTCAGGGAAAGACTGATTGTGAGGAAAGACTTGGTCAGGGAAAGACTGATTGTGAGGAAAGACTTGGTCAGGGAAAGACTGATTGTGAAGAAAAACTTGGTCAGAGAAAGACTAACTTTGAGGAAAGACTTGGTCAGGGAAAGACTTATTGTGTGGGAAGACTGGGATGAGGAAGACTGATTTTGAGGAAACATGAGTTTGAGAAAGACTGACTGTGTGGGAAAGACTTTGTCTGTGAAAGACTGTCTGTAGGCAGCTCGTTTTTTCCACGGTAGTGTGAGGTTAGAATCATTCTACTAGACTTGACACCCAGATACGAACGAGGATTTCAGTTCCTTTTGCATCGTTGTCCTTTGATAAGACTTTGACCCCAGGGACTACAGAAATAGACGTAGATCATCCGTTTATCTGTGGCTTCTGATAACGTTATCAGCAGACAATCCTATCTCACCTTACTAACCTTAGGGTGTAGTGTCGTAGCCTTTTGAACTTAACCCCCTTAAACGTCAGGTCAAAGGTCACCCCATTATAATCAAAGGTCGTGCCGTTGAGGTAAAAGAATTAGGGTCAATCTCACATCAGGTGTTTAGGTCTAGTGCATTCTCTTATGCATGTATTACGTTACGTAAATGTTGCAATTTTTCTGTTGTATATTGTAAGGCAGTTCATCTTATACTGCCGGGGTCATTGCCTTCCTTGTAAGGAAGAAAAGAAAATAAAGGAAAAAAAAAAAACACAGCTTTTCGTCTTAATACAAAGGTGTCTTCAGTTGTAGCTTTTGTGTCTGAGCTTCGTCGGTTTTCGTCCAGGCACTATAGGCGTTTTCGACCAGGCACTATAGGCGTTTTCGACCAGGCACTATAGGCGTCTTCGACCAGGCACTATAGGAGTTTTCGACCAGGCACTCTGGGCGTTTTCGACCAGGCACTACAGGCGTTTTCGACCAGGCACTACAGGCGTTTTCGACCAGGCACTCTGGGCGTCTTCGACCAGGCACTATAGGAGTTTTCGACTAGGCACTATAGGCATTTTCGACCAGGCACTCTGGGCGTTTTCGTCCAGGCACGACAGGCGTTTTCGACCAGGCACTACAGGCGTTTTCGACCAGGCACTCTAGGCGTTTTCAACCAGGCACTGCAGGCGTTTTCAACCATGCACTCTGGGCGTCTTCGACCAGGCACTATAGGCGTTTTCGACCAGGCACTACAGGCATTTTCGACCAGGCACTACAGGCGCCTTAGGTCTACTACGTAGCCCCCCCCCCCCCCCTACATAAATCGAAGTTTAGGCTTACAATTTATCTTGACGCCGAGAAAAGTAAGAAAAGTTCCACCTCCGCCGTCCGTCTTCTGTTGCCCGACCATTTTTATGGTCTCGTTGAAAGGATCTCCCTTGGTGCCCATATTGCCTCAGTCACCCCCAGAGCTAAAGCGGCACGGCTCCCATTTTCTTCCGTGTATATTTTTCCGTTTAAAACGGATCTTTTATCACTTTTTTTTCCCCTCCTCAGTAGTCGACAAAAACCTAAAATACCTCCAGCTGATCATAAAGTCAAATTCTTGTAAGACAACCTCCCAGTTGGGCTGGAACCTCACAAACGCCCCTCCCTTTTTCCTTTGCATTTCCAGGACAGCACAGCAGTCGTGGGAGAGCCCAGGAGACGCCCCGCTACCATTTCTGTTGAGGAATGATGTTGCCAGGCGCCCTCCTGGGACGCCTATTCTCCTTCCCGATCCCTTTCCACTTCTAATGCCATGGGGGAAGCGGCTGGCAGGAGAGTGGGAAGGGAGGCTGGGGATGGGAGAGAGAGAGAGAGAGAGGGGGAAGTCCGTGTGAGGAAGACCTTCCAAATGCTGGTTTTCTGGAAGGGGGAATTCTTGGTTGTTTTTTTGATGGCAGAATTTTTCTTCTCTTCTTTTTTTCTTCCAGCGGGAATGTATTTGTTAAGGAAGGATTGATTCCTCGCCCGGAGTTTTGAGGAGGATGATCACAACATCGGTTGTGGTAGTTGTAGGTGTTGTAGTATGAACAATATTACACATCTACTGAAGTGTGTTCTTCGTCGTAGTTGCCAAGAGAAAGTCAAAGAACCATTCATGTTCCTGAAGACGTCTGGGTTGTGCTGTTCTACCTGGCCCATCTGCTCAAGAAGTCTTTTTACGTAGCAGTTACTGTTAGCAGTGGTATAGAAACATAGATATTCTTTCTTTCTTACTATTCGCCATTTCCCACATTAGTGAGGTAGCGTCTAGAACAGAGGACTGGGCCTTTGAGGGAATATCCTCACCTGGCTCCTTTCTCTGTTCCTTCTTTTGGAAAATTAAAAAAAAAATGAGAGGGGAGGATTTCCAGCCCCCCGCTCCCTTCCCTCTTAGTCGCCTTCTACGACACGCAGGGAATACGTGGGAAGTATTCTGAGTGGTTAAATATCTACTGAGTAACTTCGTTTGAGTTTTTAATTCTGAGAGGTTAAAGATTTCCCACTTCGTAGTAAAAAAAAAATCCTTTGTTAAAACTATTGAGTTGTATCCGTCTTTCGTAGTATGTGAGAAGTATTTGAGAGATTATCGTGCTCTCAACTCGATCATTATATTAGATTGGTTAAAACTGCCTTACACAGCTTTATTGACTTGGTTTGTGAACCAGTACACAATCGGTAGATCATTGTCTTATATTATCACATCTCCCAAAAGCATTTGATACCATCTGTCATAGAATTCTTTCTGCATAATCCTGTTGCTATTTGTGATACACATGTGTAGTGTTTTGACATCTGCTGTAGAAACGGGAAACATCCCGGTTTCTGGGTATTATACATTCAAAATTCGAATAGGCAATGTGTGGAGTGCCTCAGGGATATACACTAGTACCCGTTGCTTTACCTGTTGCGAAATAGACAGTGTTTCTGACTGTATGTGGGTTTATCTCTTTGAATCATCTCTGTGTCTTTCTGCTCTCACCACACTGTAATCTGTGAGTTTCTGACATCTCCCACAAGCAGCCTTTAAAGGACCCAGTGCTCTGTTGCCGTTTGAATTCCTTTGTGCCGAAGATTTTGGTCTCATGACCCAACGACACATCTGTTCACCAGTCTTCAGTTTTTGTTAGTCTTGAGCACCGTCATAATGTCAGTTCGCAGGTGAACATACTCGTTATGAGTGTGTTATATACGGGTTATCTTTATATACATAAGACACAATGTGTTTGATACGTTCTTGGAGGACGCAAACTGGAAGGTGCCTCGAACAACGTGTTTTCATTACAGAGTAGATGTGAGCGTGGTGGTTATGTAAGAAGATCGGAAAGGTGCGAAAGGTTTTTGAAAAAGAAAGAAACTTTGTGTGTAATTGGGTAACAGGAATTGAACTAGAGAGGTTTTTTTTTTTTAAAAAAAAGAGATATGGGTGGAATTGTGTCTGAACAGGAATTGAACCAAAATAGTCTGAGTCTGCCTCAATAAGTAAACGAGTCCAAATTTGAGTTTGCGGAGGAATTTATGACTAGACGAGGCGTAGATCGGACAAGAGAAGTTGGAGCAGATATCAAAGAAGTGTAGGAATCAAATGTTGGGTCATAAGGTTATGAGTGCATTTGGTATCTATTGGGGAAAAGAAATCGTCCATAATAAGAAGGAAGAGCTGAGGAAACAGAACAAAGCCTTGAGGGACGCCGTTCTTAATAGAAAGAGCTGGAAAGACTGATCTATTTATTGTTATGGAGACTGACCGGTTAGAGAGGGAGGGGGAAGGGCAACAAAAGGAAGTTTGGAGACTAGACCCTGATGCCACATCCTTTCAAAAGTTTTCACGACATCAAGAGATGCAACAAAGGATAGAACTATAGTCGGTTGTCTTCTTAACGGGCATAAACTATAGCTAGTTCGGAACTTGATATGTGGAGAAATCTAAAGGAAATTTACTCCCCAAAGATGATTATATTATCCCCGGATCATAGTTCAGACACAAAGACATAACCGTCATTTGCAAGGATTTCAGTCGTGTTAGATAAGGGAGGGAATCACCTACAACCAAATAAAGGCCTAGCAGGTATATAGAAGAAATTAAAGACGATGCGAAAGGCGAACCAGCACAGTCTGTTGTTTGGCTATGAGGTTAGTTCTCGACCCGACGCGCCCATCTTAGATAAGGACCATCAGTGTTTGTTACGTGCTACAGCGCTTCCGGCAGTTCCTCTGGCCTTTTCAGGAGGACCATCTGTGTAAATAACAAGCGAGAGATTGTGTTCAGCGGTGAATGGTCTCAGCGAGAGTAAGGGTGTCGTGTTTAGCACGTTCTCAACTGGGATGTCCCTTGAAGAGAAAAGGGGTGAGTGTTTTTTGGTGGACTAACGGTGACTCTTCTAACGTGGTCCTTAATCACTTTTGCCTTTCATGGATTGTCTGTCTCTCTGCATCTGTTTGTCTGTCTGTTGTCTCTCTCGAGTGTTTGTCTGTCTGTTGTCTCTCTCGAGTGTTTGTCTGTCTGTCTATATATCTATCTACCTATGTATCATCTTCGTATATCTGTCCTCTTCTATTGATACCTGGGTCTCCTTTTGGTTAGGTTTCTAACTCTTCTATTCATACCTAGGCCTCCTTTTGGTTAGGTTTCTGTCGCTTTTACTGCTTGCGTGTGAGTGGTGCTTTTCTCTCCACAGTTGCTTTGTGACTTTTATAACACGCTTCTTCATCTTTTTATGACATACCACAACGCTTTTGTTTTTGTTTTCATGAGCTTGGGAAATATTTCTTTCTTTTTTTTTTGGTTAGTGTGGGAGGGGAAATGGGTCATAGCCTGGGTGGATTGCCCATCATGTAGCTTCTGCCAGCGAGGCACGTAAGTTTTAGTGCCACCCCTCGGTCTAGTGCCACAGTATGGATGGCACTGGTAGGCCAGGGGCGAGGCTCTGTGTGTGTGTGTGTGTGTGTGTGTGTGTGTGTGTGTGTGTGTGTGTGTACGCGCGCTACGATAGCCCCAGAAGAAGCAAGACCGCCCCACCACCTCTCCACAAGTGGCCTGACCCGAGGAGTGATTAAAGTGGGGCATGTTATGCACATTCTCTCTCTCTCTCTCTCTCTCTCTCTCTCTCTCTCTCTCTCTCTCTCTCTCTCTCTCTCTCTCTCTCTCGCTCTCTCTCTCTCTCTCTCTCTCTCTCTCTCTCTCTCTCTCTCTCTCTCTCTCTCTCTCTCTCTCTCTCTCTCTCTCTCCCTCCTGACGACCCTCAGAGCCCGCCCTTGGCCTCTCCCACGGGAGAAAGATCACCCTTGAGCACGAACCTGTACGACGCTGGGGCACGGATCTGTACGACCCTTATAAGATACGTCGGGTCTACAAGCCAGATGCCCCGGGGATCATCACACACCTCTCCGTTCTCCAGTGTTCCCCATCGCTCGTCCTGACTGGTGGGTCAGGTGAACGTCTCTCAGCCGTTCCCCGCGCGCGTGTTGGGAGCTACTGAGAACTGGTTGTGACGTTCCTCCTTGGCCATGTTTATTGCTGTTATTCCTGGTGGTAAGGGCGCGAGCTGGTGGTTTAGTAGGAGCCGGAGCGTTCATCAAAATTCAGAGTGAGCCGGCTGTAACCCGGGCCCCCGCCGTCTCTTGGGAGGTGTGGTGGCCACTTCGCTAATGACTCCCTCACACCCAGTTAGGTGAGGTTCCCCTCTCCCTCCCTCACCCTCCCTCTTTCACGCTGTGAGGAAACTCCCTTTCCTCCCTCCAATCCCTCATCTGAGAAGCCTGTGTCTTCTACCCTCTCATGTCCAGCCAGGAGGCATCCTCGCAGTCCTCATACCCAGGGGAGGAAACTCACAATCGTGTCACAGACACTCACACACACACACACACTTAAGCAAGATCCCTCTCCTCACTCACACCTGGTGATGGGGTCGTTTCTCATGCCTCACACCCGAGGAGAGAGCAGTCTCCTCCTCCTCCCTCATGTTCTCACACGCAGTCATGATACTCCCTCAAACTCCAGTCAGAAAGGGTTTTTTTCTTCTCTCCAACTTCCTGGTACCCACTGAAGTAGTTTCTGCCCATACACCCAACCAAGAAGCGACCTCTGCTTCCTCACTCTCATTTAGAAGTCCTCCTCGCCCGCCCTCCAGACTGTAGTAATGTACCTCCTCCTCCTCCTCCTCCAACTGACCTGGTTACACTAGTAACCTCCCACTCCTGCAGCCGACCTGGGTAAAAGGCTCCGTCCTCCGCTTTTGTACACGGTGATTGTCCCTTCCTACACCAACACGCACAGAAGGATACTCTTCTCGCTTCTTACACAATTAAGAGACTCGTTGTCCTGTCCTTGGCCAGGTTATGAAGCTGTGTCTGTCTGTCTCTCTCTTGCCTTTGAGCCATTTCGAACGCTCCCTCTCCTGCTGATGCCCTGACTCCCTGTTCGTCCTCACATTCATACAGTAAGCTCCCCTTCTCCTAACTTTGACCCAACCACGAAGCCTCATTTCACGCTTCGTAGATTCGACCCAGCTTCGAGGCTAAGGTCATCTCCCGCTTCATACATGGTTCGATACATGGTTTGGAGGATCTCAAGTCCTGCAGATACTAGGCAGCACCTTCTCCCTTCCTCAGCCCTCCCCTGCCCTGGGAGCTTCGTGTACTTTATCACACCTGATAAGGAAGCTTGGTCTCCCTCCTTTCCTCGCCAAGTGTTAGGAGGCCTCTCGTGTACCCGCCTGACCCAGTGTTCTGATGCTGAGAAAGAGGAGTTTTTTATGTCTAGGAGATTTTATCTTAGAAGACTGGAATGGAAGCTATTAGTTTCTAGTAAAGAGTGGAATGGAAGCTATTAGTTACGCGTAAAGACTGGAATGGAAGCTATTAGTTACTAGTAGAGACTGGAATGGAAGCTATTAGTTGCTAGTGATGACTGGAATGGAAGCTATTAGTTACGCGTAAAGACTGGAATGGAAGCTATTAAGTACTAGTAGAGACTGGAATGGAAGCTATTAGTTGCTAGTGATGACTGGAATGGAAGCTATTAGTTACGCGTAAAGACTGGAATGGAAGCTATTAGTTACTAGAGAGACTGGAATGGAAGCTCTTAGTTGCTAGTGATGACTGGAATGGAAGCTATTAGTTTCTAGTAAAGAGTGGAATGGAAGCTATTAGTTACGCGTAAAGACTGGAATGGAAGCTATTAGTTGCTAGTGATGACTGGAATGGAAGCTATTAGTTGCTAGTAAAGACTGGAATGGAAGCTATTAGTTACGCGTAAAGACTGGAATGGAAGCTATTAGTTACTAGAGAGACTGGAATGGAAGCTCTTAGTTGCTAGTGATGACTGGAATGGAAGCTATTAGTTGCTAGTAAAGACTGGAATGGAAGCTATTAGTTACTAGTGATGACTGGAATGGAAGCTATTAGTTACTAGTGATGACTGGAATGGAAGCTGTTAGTTACTAGTGATGACTGGAATGGAAGCTATTAGTTACGCGTAAAGACTGGAATGGAAGCTCTTAGTTGCTAGTGATGACTGGAATGGAAGCTATTAGTTTCTAGTAAAGAGTGGAATGGAAGCTATTAGTTACGCGTAAAGACTGGAATGGAAGCTCTTAGTTGCTAGTGATGACTGGAGTGGAAGCTATTAGTTGCTAGTAAAGACTGGAATGGAAGCTATTAGTTACTAGTGATGACTGGAATGGAAGCTATTAGTTACTAGTGATGACTGGAATGGAAGCTATTAGTTACTAGTGATGACTGGAATGGAAGCTATTAGTTACTAGTAAAGATTGGAATGAAAGCTATTAGTTACTGGTGATGACTGGAATGGAAGCTATTAGTTACGCGTAAAGACTGGAATGGAAACTATTAGTTACCAGTAAAGACTGGAATTGAAGCTATTAGTTGCATCACATGCTGAACACAAGTATTGAAAAAGCCTATAAAAAGGAAAACCAGAAAGGTAGCAATACTTTTAAAGATCATATTTGTCTTGTTTCATGCGTTTCTTCAAAAACTTTGAGTTATGAGAAATGTGTGTGTTTTATTGCTCTTATGAACTGAGTCATGGACACACACACACACACACACACACACACACACACACACACACACACACACACACACACACACAGAAAAATATGTATAGTTATATGTGCGTACTGAGCAGAAATATGATAGAGGGGACAAACAAACAAACAAAAACAAGAGCAGGAAATCGTACAAAAAGGCACAAGAACAGACGCTATGTATCGTACATCAGGCAGCGCGGGTTGGTGACAAGCCTCGCTGGGGTTGGCAAAGGCAAGTTCGACAATTTTTAACGCGCGTAATTTTTTTCCCCCATATTGAGGAGTACATTTTCTACGTCGGGAATAAATTTCCTATTCAGTGCCCCTGTGGAAATACTTGTAATATTCTTTCTCGTATTTTGGAAATGTTAAGCAGAAGTGGGACTGGCGTGCCGTAAGAAACAGTGGAAAGGTTAGGTCAAGGTAATGTATTTGTTGCTCAAAGCTAAGGATTTATTCACTCAAAATACCATTCGTGAATACTAGAATTTATTCATTCAAAATACCATTCGTGAATACAAGGATTTATTCACTCAAAATACCATTCTTGAATACAAGGATTTATTCATTCACAATACCATTCTTCTCGATTAAAAGTCACTTCGAAAAGGTTCTTTTGGAAATAGATATGAGGAGGAATAAGAACGTTTTGATAATCATATACGAAAAACCGTCTTTAGAAATTCGTAGTTTGAGATCGACTCGCTTATACAAAAAGTACGTTAAAGCAATTGTCTTCAAGTGAAAAAAAAAATCTGATTATTCAAGTATTATGTAAAGGTGAAACATAAACATTGCACGATAGATTTCATACGCCAGATTTTGCGTAAACTGACGGGCGTTCATGATTGGTGCAGGCAAGAGCACAGATGATGTTCTGGAAGCGTAAACAAATCCATTTTCCTCACACTTCGTTGCCGAAGCTTGTCACTCCAACACACACACACTCCTTCAGACTCGCCGGCACCACAATAACCCTTGGCCTCTGGTGGCTCACACCTTGTCAACTTCTGAAAGAAGTGTCCTTCAGAATTACCAGACCCCACCCCCCCCCCTCTCTCTCTCTCTCTCTCTCTCTCTCTCTCTCTCTCTCTCTCTCTCTCTCTCTCTCTCTCTCTCTCCCCAAACCCTCAGAAGCATTCCAGACTTTCCAGTTCCACCTCAAGTTTCCCAGTTCCAGGAAAATGGCTCATAACTAACTCCCACAGATGATGATGGTTCTTTACTTGCCTGGTTACTCACTCGTACACTATTTCTCTCGCTAGTTTGCGGTCATGGATTCTATGTATTGGCAAAAACACCTTTTGTGCTACGTGTAGAGGTATAGTTATCTTCATATCGCATTGAAGGATTTCTTTTTAAGGTTTCCATTTCGTTGCAGATTTCATGTCCTTATATCCTTGTTTTACGTAAGAGAAGCTTTTTGTTTGTTTGTTTGTTGCGGAAAGTTGTAAATAAGCTTTGGTATTCGGCTCATCTTGTTTAGTCTTCTTTGATATGGTGTTCCCATTCGTCTCGTTGGATGGGTCTGTTGTTTTCCCCTGTCCAGTTGTGAAGTATTGAACTGATCTTTTTTTTTTTTTCTACTAATTTTCAGTTAATATTAGAATCCTCAAATGATGTTTGTACCTTCAACTAATGTATGTATATTTTTTATCTTTTCATATGCTAATTACCTGCCGGTAAACGAGTTTTCAAAACTCTTTCTCTTTTGCATAGCTTATTCCGTTTTTAATGCATCCCTCCCAACACACACACACACACACACACACACACACACACTGATCTCACGATGCTGCTGCCCCCTTTTCGAAACCCAGAAGCATTCAGACGTGGCACCAGAACTGGTTCGTGATCACTGTCGTTTTATGATTCGCGCAGCCTTGTTCACGCTGCCACTTTCGTAGTCCCGGACGCCCGTCCGATGGGAATTGATAGTTCTGTAACCCATTTATAGCGAGAGAGAGGCCACCCTCGCTTGCCAGAAGCACATTTGAGTTACTTTAGCTTCTCTGTCAATACTGAATAGAAAGAAGACAAATTTTTGTTACATCTGTTATTGAGATAAAAGGGAGATATACGTGTTGTACTGTAGGGTACTATATCATATACTTGATGAACAGTTGAACATTTCCCACGCCGAACAGTTGAACATCTCCCACGTGAACAGTTGAACATTTCCCACGCTGAACAGTTGAACATTTTGCTATCATTCCTGTGTCCAGTCATCCATAATACTCCTCCTGCTCCTTACTTTACCCACGGCTGGAAATCCAGGTTTTCCAGAACTTCTCTGAAATAACTCGCTGAAAGTGGAAAAAAAAATGACTTGATTTTTCCTCGTCATAAACAAATGGGGGAAGAAATAAAAGAAAACCCCCCACCCCCCTCGCCCCCGTCTTTATGAAACATGAACTAAAAATGTTTTAACAACCTGCAGTAAATAGGAAAGAAAAAAAAAAAAGAAAAAATAGAAAGGTCGAGGTACCTTAATATGCTCTTTGGTACCAAACACGTGAATGAAAGAGTCAAGTCTACTTTCAATATTTTTTTTCATTTTCTTTCTTCATGTTTATGCTGGACCGACGCAGCCAACTGAATGACTTAATCAAAGCTATCTTATTAACGATATATATATATATATATATATATATATATATATATATATATATATATATATATATATATATATATATATCCTAGCCTAAGACAGGAACCTAATTTATATACCAGCCCTATGGGTGAGGATGAACAGCTGGGTTGACTGTGGGGCCGACAGATGCATCTCTTCACATATGGTCTTGAATTTCACGAATCACTTTTATATTAACTACTGAACTAGTAATTAAACATTCAGTGTAAATATGAAAGCCAGGCAACGTTGCTCACCTCAGTGTAGCGCAAGTAGCAGGATCAGGTGGTCTCCTTGTGTTTAGCCACCTCGCTGACGATGAGGGAGACGAAGATTAAGAATAAGAATCTTAATTTTTTTTTTTATAGGGGTGGGTTTCGATCCTCTGTCTAGACGATTTGGATTATATTTCTACTCGGTTTTCGATTCAGTGACGTGTGTATAAATGATCACAGGGGTTCATTATACTTGTGTATTAATCCTTCTTTGAGCCTAGTGAGTAAGGCCTTTTAAACTCAACGACCCGATGCTTTAAGACCAAAAAGACACGAGACTAGACCACAGTGGCGTCGGTTACGACCTTTAGGATACGATGGCGTGGCCTTTGACCTAATTGTCGATGGTCAGGTCAAAGGTCCCGTCGTTTTTACCCAAGGGTTCGTTGGGTCACACCAGTGGTTCAGGTCAGGGCAAAGATATTCCTCTTTTAGACCTGCCTCTGGCTACTGAACGATGAAGCGACATTAGCTTCATCACCTGAAGTCAAAGGAGAGACGAGTGTGTCTTTTTCGGGTCATCTGAAAGCGTCATGAATTGACATTAGCTTCATCACCTGAAGCCAAAGGAGAGACGAGTAGAGTGTCTTTTCTTCGTTCATCTGAAAGCGTCATGAAGTGACATTAGCTTCATCACCTGAAGCCAAAGGAGAGACGAGTAGAGTGTCTTTTCTTCGGTCATCTGAAAGCGTCATGAAGTGACATTAGCTTCATCACCTGAAGCCAAAGGAGAGACGAGTAGAGTGTCTTTTCTCCGGTCATCTGAAAGCGTCATGAAGTGACATTAGCTTCATCACCTGTAGTCAAAGGAGAGACGAGTGTGTGTCTTTCTCCGGTCATCTGAAAGCGTCACGAAGTCACTCTTCGCGTCTTGCGAATTCAGAACAAACTTCAGCGATTCACTTGGCTCAGAATATACCACGTTGAGGTTAAATCAGTATGTCCCGTGGCTTTATTTGTCACTGGTGGTTACATCACAACCCCTTATTTAAATATTGTTACCCCCCCTTTTTTTTTTTTGTAACCTTTGTGTTTACAAGGAATCTTTTTATATTCCCCTGAGCTCCAGCGACTGTGTTTATCATTTTCCCTTCTTTTTTTTTATTTCACAGACTTATCCAGCAATATTCAAATACTTTTTGGTAGAAAAAAAAAGAAAAAGAGATAGTTATTTGATGCCTGGTAATGAGGTAACCTTTTACGGTGAACTCTCTTCATAATGGAATGAATTTTTACCGGAGGGGGAAATTTTCAGGACACTAAACTTGATTTTAGCCAACCCTTTAATCACTGCAGAAAAAGCATTTGCATATAAATATTTTTTTTTTTACCTTCGCCCCCCCCGCCTGCCTCCACCCTCCCTCTGCTGTACTAATGCGTCAGTTCTATAATGCTGATGAATACACTGTACACTACACTTAGAGTCATGTCATTGTCGAGGACTTATACATTGTATATCACAGCGAATTCAGTGTCCTATACGCACCGGATTTAACAATATTCATGCCTTACGTTTCAGGTAATTGAGGTAGAGGGAACATTTTGCCCATTAAGAGAGTTTGTGTAACTCTCTCTTTTTTTATTCATACAGTTGTGCGCCAGTGCTTGCAATTTCTCACAGCGAAACTGGAGAACCGCGAGCAGATGTTAAGGATTAAACCTTGGGGAAAGCGAAGTGATTTTTCCTTAAGCAAACGAAACCTCATCTTTGATAAGCTTCTGAAAATTCTCTCCAGAGTTCTGGGCAAGAAAGGATATCATCAGAGTGTGCGAGTGTTTGGCAATTAGCAATTGTAAATGAATTTTGAAATGTGAAGGGAGAGTGTGCAAGCAGAGTTGATATGTCACTGAATTTAAAAGCATTTTGGCACTGCTCCCGACGCATTGTCACACGTTAGGTACAGGAACAAAAACTATTTGGCTAGTTTCATATTCGTCCAGCATGCTAGAGTCACTCACACCGGTTCACCTCCTCAACCTTCTGTAAGCTCTGCAGTGGAGTTCTCCATGAGGCCGTTCTTTCTCCAACCTTCTTTTTACTCTTTTTCTTGCACGACTCCCCATGACCTCCTGCGAACTCCACTACTCACAACACTGCCACTGTCTTTACCGCCGGTGTCAACACCACCACTGCTGTAACACCACGGCTCTCAACACCACCACTGTCAACGCATCGCCACTGTCATCACCACCACTGCTAACACACCGACGCCGTCAACATACAACCTCTGCCAACACCAATTCTGTCAACGCCCCCACTGTCAACAGCACCACTATCATCACCACCACTGTCAACACACCACTGTCAACAGCACTTCGTACCGGCAATACAACTGCCACTATTACCGGCGCGAATAAACAAAGCAGTTGACAGTGACAGCACTTTTCTCTCTTATTTGTATCGTACACATGTCCGCTCAGCTTGGGACGGCAAATCGTTTTGTCGCGAGATAAATAGACCTCCAGAGCTTGAAGAAAAAGACATTGAGGAACATCCCTTGTAACACACGCTACTTGCCAGCGCGGCCTTTACTTGGAACTCCAGGGGTCACTAACACTGTGTTGTGCCAGAACAAAAAGACATTGAGGAACACCTCTTGTAACACAAGACTACTTGCCAGCGCGGCCTTTAGTTGGAACTCCAGAGGTCACTAACACTGTGTTGTGCCAGAACACACCGAGCGAAGATTGGAGTGTGGAGGAAGAAAAGAAAAAAAAAGGAGAAGAGGACTTCGAGACAGACTTTGCATCTATTTGCAGACTCGACAAAGTGTGTCTTGTATGAAGCTAGGCAAACTTGGATCTGCTCGTTGGATCTGCATCTAGTCGGGGGAGATTTCCACAGACGGAGTGCCCTGTTAAAAGAAAGAAAGAAAAAAGGAAAAGCTTCGCCTCGACTCAAGTTATACCTGTCATCATAAAGACATCATGCGGGATGCTCTACTCTTACGCCTGTTCGAACCGTCTCTCGTACGAAACTGGGAGACGCGTTTCGGTGGACGTTTGTCTTAAAGGAGTTCTACTGGTGTGGATTTAGTTCCTTCGTATGATTTCCCGTGGGAGCTCAATCCTTGTGAGCGTCTCTCTCTCTCTCTCTCTCTCTCTCTCTCTCTCTCTCTCTCTCTCTCTCTCTCTCTCTCTCTCTCTCTCTCTCTCTGTGGCGCTGGGCCCGCCCGCCCGCCCGCCGCCCCCCCATGGTAGAGCCGGTGAGTTGGTGAAGAAAGAGGGGAACTGATTCCGTTGTGGGTGGCAAATTGATACAAGAGATCCACATGCTAGATCACTAAGCCTCCGTGAAGGGCCCGGCACATTCTCTATCTCTCTCTCTCTCTCTCTCTCTCTCTCTCTCTCTCTCTCTCTCTCTCTCTCTCTCTCTCTCTCAGCAAAGCGGTGGTTATACGCTCATGTTTGCGGTGGGCGCCGCGGTGTTATGAAGTTTTGGTCCCACCCTCCCCCATCGAGCGGCTGCAAGACTGGAAGGGTAGAAAAGAAAGACAAAGGGACGGAGGATGCGGGCATTGAAGGAGGAGGACAGAGGGAAGCCAAATAACAAAAGACCTGACGGTGTGCGATGAGGTTATCTTGATGTTGGAAAGGGATACATGGAAGGACATGGGAAAACCAGATAACAGAGGACCTGATGGTCTATGACGAGGTTATGTCTACCGTAGAATACGTGGGAGTGTACATGGGAAAACCAGCTAACAGAAGACCTGGTGGTCTATGACGAGGTTATCTGTTTTAGGGAAATAAAACATGGGAGGACATGGGAAAACCAGATAACAGAAGACCGTATGGTCTGTGACGAGGTTATCTGTTATAGGGAAATAAAACATGGGAGGACCTGGGAAAACCAGATAACAGAATACCTAATGGTCTATGATAACGTTATCTACCGTAGAACAGCACATGGGAAGATCAGATAACAAAAGAATTGATGATTTACAACGAGCTTATCATCAATAGAACTGCATTAGTCTCCCACATTCCTAATCTGTCTGTAGTTGGACATTGGAGGATGAAGAAGAGGAGAGTCGGTGAAGACCAAGAGAAGGATTTTGCATGTGAACTGTTCATTGGGAAAGGTAAATATGGGTATGATGCACGTCTGTGTACTTTGGGGCAAGTCGTCTTCAGTGAGGCGCTCTGTGGTCTCAGTCACAGGATGGAAAAGAGTTCAGCGTCGTCTGTGAACCCTAACGCATCAAAGGAGACCACCTTACCCATGTGCCCACTGATGGTGCGCCTCGCTGTATTTGGCTGTAAGGCGGGCCGTCAACAACTGCTATTACTACTACTATTACTACTACTATTACTATTACTGTTACTATTACTACTACTGCTATTACTACTACTATTACTATTACTACTACTACTTTTACCACTACTACTACTATTACTATTACTACTACTGTTACTACTACTATTACTATTACTACTACTATTACTATTACTACTACTACTACTACTACTACTACTACTACTACTACTGCTGTTACTATTACTATTACTACTACTACTATTATTACTACTACTACTACTACTACTACTACTATTATTATTATTATTACTACTACTACTACTACTACTACTACTACTACTACTACTACTACTACTACTACTACTACTACTACTACTACTATTACTACTACTACTATTATTACTTCTACTACTACTACTATTATTATTATTACTACTACTACTACTATTACTACTACTACTACTACTACTACTACTACTACTACTACTACTACTACTACCACTATTACTACTACTAATGATAATGATAGTAGTGATGATGATTATCATTATGATAAATGTAATAATGATAATGATAGTAATAATTGATAATTATGATAATAATAGTTATGATAATAGTAATAATTGTGATGATGATTATAATGATAGTACATATGTACCATCCTGTCGCATTCATGGACTTGTGCACATGTACTGAATAATGGGTTGTGACCCAAAAAAAACGCGACGACAAAAATGCGTTGTAATGACAAGAAAATGAAAATAAAACAAAAGACCTTTTTTTTTTGTTTGTAAATGAACGACTAGTGGAATAATAGAGCTTATGTTCTTTGTTTCTTTGTTTCGTTAATAGTTTTACACCGATGGAAAATGTGGTAGTTGGTGAATGTTTGCAGAAAAAATAAATCTTTTTTTTTATTGTACATTGTTTGTATTGTTGTTGCCTGTGACAACGGAAGGTTTATATGAAAAAAAAGAACCGCTTTACAGATGAGTGTCCGTATAAAGCGATACCTGTATACAGGGAATATCCACATACAGTCACGTCCTTACATATGGACACATTATGAACAGGGTGGGTCTTCCTTCAGTTGGAAATTGACCCCCTCCTCCCCCCCTTTTTTTTTTCTTTAAAGTTCAAGTCACGTTTTGATAAGAGAAGTTGACTCTTTTTTCTTTATTCTTTATTTTTTTTTCATACAGCCGGCGATGCAATTTTTTTTTTTCTGTTACGCTCTGTTGCTTATTTTGTTCGACCATCTTTCTGTTGGCCTCTGCTTTTCTTGAACCATCTTTCTGTTGCCTTTGGGTTTTTTTTTTACCATCTTTCTGTTGCCTCTGGGCTTTTTTTTACCATCTTTCTGTTGCCTCTGGGCTTTTTTTTACCATCTTTCTGTTGCCTCTGGGTTTTTTTTTCACCATCTTTCTGTTGCTACTACATCTAAATAGTACAACCTCTCGTTATCACTGCCTTCTGTTACAACTCCTGTTTCCTGTTGCCATTATCCGTTTACTGTTTTTGTTACCAGACAATCTTCCAAGAACAGATATGTTGTTATATTTACTTCCTGTTATTAATGAACACTGTTACCGCTGCCTCCTGTTATCTAAAACCATCCGTTACTACCGTTATCTGTTACCGTTACCCCCACTAGCTTTATCTGCCACTACCTCGAAGTAACTCGCTGTCTTCAATCACCACTACCTCCTGCAATTGTTACTATTACCTCAACCTACGCCACTACACCTTCTATGGCCACTACCCTCTCTACCACTGCCCCTTCCCCCTCAACTTCCACTTACTCTAGCTGCCAATGCACCTAGTGTTACCTGGGTAACTAGTACCTCCCACCGTCCTTCACTTCAAAGCATCATCACTCCATTTACTGGTACCTCCAAACACCAGTACCCTGTATTACCACCTCGCCGTGGTACATGGCACTCAAACACCACATTACCCGATAAGGCTTGTCCCTAATAGCCTTGCTCTTGTGCTTCAAAGAAATCCTCCTAATTTGAGGCGCTGATCCCATTCCCCTGGCAACGGAAACCTCTTAAGTTCCAGCTGCAGTCATCCCCTTGTTGTATTCACTGAACCTGCTTAGTATTTGAATCCAGTCGAAGCTAGAGAACGGAGGTCCTCCTCTCTGGTTAGCCTCTGGAGTGATATGTAGAAAACAGTGTGGTATGGAAACCAACGGGTTAGAGCCAAAATTTATTTCTGAAACGTCTCTTCTACTCGAAAGTCTGCTTCAGAGATTACAAGACACAGGGAGATGCAGGAGTGTGTTATACAAGCAGGCATCGGTCACCTGATTGGAAAAGCCATGGTATATTATTTTCTGATTGGCCACTCTCGGCTCGCTGGTTTGAAGTCTTATTATCCAGTCATTCACTGTGATCATGGCAGTCAGTCTTAACCAGTTCATGGAACCAGTTCTTATACGTAACTGGATATTTTCCATGCTAATGTAGTTGGCTTCTAATGCTTTCATCTTGTGTTTATTCACTTCATTTAATGATATATTTCTTCATCCTATCTTGGCTGGTATTCCATTTTCATCCACCTACAGTAAGACAGACGATGATGATACAACCTTTGTTGATGAATTGTCTGCCTTTTATCTTTTCCTGTACTGGACTTAGTGTCCCAATACATTTTATAATGAAGTTATTTTTCACTTCCAAACGCCATGCGTCGTATATGTTTCACAAATGAAATGGTCGAATGGTGAATTGTTTGGTGAACTGTTTAATCATCCTGTCTTCAGTTCCCACTTGTAAGAGTCCCAGGAACCTTTGATGCCACTGGTAAAACAAGGAATCTTTCCAGTGGAGCTGTTTTCTCTCACAACCCCACAAAAAATTGGAGGGAGATGAAAGTCTCTCTAAGAGGCTGGAAGGATAAACGTGAAAGAAAATGAATGGTGTGTTGGTTGATTATCATAACAAAGGTGGTGTTATCAGTAAAAGAGGGGAAAAAAAAATGAAATCGCTCCAGTGAAAAGTTTGAGACAAGAAGCGAGGCGCTGTTGCCATCAGCTGAGGTTAGGGGGCGAGATTATATGAATGGTGAGGGATACAGGTGGTACAGGTGTAGTGAGTATTCTGGCTGGAGGGAAGAAACGCCTTACACCGCTCGGTGTTTGACGGTACTGGTAGTGTGGTACAGTACCGATGGCTGACGGAACTGGTAGTACGGTACAGAAAGAAGATTGAGAGGTGAAGATCCATTTATCATGGGTGATGTGAACGTAGTTTGGTGGAGGGTAGAGTGAAGATGCGTTCGTCGAGGGGGGCGTAGTGAAGACGCGTTTGTCCCGGGGGTGTAGTGAAGATGCGTTAGTCGAGGAGGGAGTGTAGTGAAGATGCGTTTGTTGAGGAGGGAGTGTAGTGAAGATGCGTTTGTGCCAGGGGAGTGTAGTGAAGATGCGTTTGTCTCGGGAGTGTAGCGAAGATGCGTTTATTGAGGAGGGAGCGATGAGTGCTGAGGGAGACGCCCTTTAATCCGCTCGCGAATGTTTATATTCCTAATCTAAACTTATATATTTCCTCTGGAAGACCCAGAAGAAAGCAGCTTCGATCGGCTGACCGACAGACCGGCCAGAGAAAACCAAGAGTCACAAATATTTGAGTTTTCAGCTCGGTAAAGAAAGAACCTTTCAGGTTTTATTGATTCTCAAAGCTCGCATTTGCTTCGGGTGTATGGGTACGAGGAGTTCACATCCAATCTGTGGCCATCTTCTGCTTGATTCCAGTTTGATATTCGTGTTAACCTTCATTTAAGGAAAATGAATCGTATGTAAATGAAGGAATGTATTTGTACCTGTTCTTGACGAGGTTAATGAAGGAATGTATTTGTACCTGTTGTTGACCAGCTTAATGAAGGAATGTATTTGTACCTGTTGTTGACCAGCTTAATGAAGGAATGTATTTGTACATGTTGTTGACCAGCTTAATGAAGGAATGTATTTGTACCTGTTGTTGACCAGCTTAATGAAGGAATGTATTTGTACCTGTTCTTGACCAGCTTAATGAAGGAATGTATTTGTACCTGTTCTTGACCAGCTTAATGATAGCACAACAGTGTGACCCTTGATGACCTTTGAGTATGATGGCCTGGCCTTTGATCTGACCATTTAAGAAAGGAAAAGAAACGCTTTTTTCATCATACCCAAAGGTCATAATGCTCAATAAATAAGGACATAAATTACTGTCTTATTTCATACTGGAGAGAAATCAGATTTGATAAGTAATTTATCTTCCACATCACCGTGGGGGTAGGGGGTAGGGGGGGAGGGGGTTTGCAGCCACCCCATTGTACATGGTAATTCAGTTGGCTAATTACTTTAATTTCATCCCACACGTCACCTGGGCTCCTCCTTTTAACTAACTGCCATTCCCACTACACACGTGTGAATCAGATGCTTTTAGATAAAGATATCGCGTGGCTGCTCTCTCTCTCTCTCTCTCTCTCTCTCTCTCTCTCTCTCTCTCTCTCTCTCTCTCTCTCTCTCTCTCTCTCTCCCTCTCTCTCTCTCTCACTGCCTGGCACCAGAGTGGTTGCTTTACCTCGTTGGGTTGTTTTGTCTCGCCTCCGGGGAAGCTCCTAACAACGTAGCCGAAATTGTTGATGAAAGAAACGTTGTGCTAAAAACGTTTTATTTTTTTTTTTTTTGTTAGATAAATGTTTTCTTACTAAGATAATTGTTTCGTACGTTTTTTTTTTATTTTCCCCCAGTGAGAAAGTGTTCTCAGTCTTCGTAATGTTGTGGCGTATAAGATCCACTGCGTATGTTGTGGCGTATAAGGCCCTATGTTGTGGCGTATGAGATCCACTGCGTATGTTGTGTCGTATGAGATCCACTGCGTATGTTGTGGCGTATGAGATCCACTGCGTATGTTGTGGCGTATGAGATCCACTGCGTATGTTGTGGCGTATGAGATCCACTGCGTATGTTGTGGCGTATAAGATCCACTGCGTATGTTGTGGCGTATAAGATCCACTGCGTATGTTGTGGCGTATAAGATCCACTGCGTATGTTGTGGCGTATGAGATCCACTGCGTATGTTTGTTGTTATTCCCAGGATGGCGTAAGGTCCGCCCAGGTGGATTCTATGCTTCATTGTTTTTATAGTCCAGCGTTGCATCTATGATTTGCCCCTGCCTTCCCTCATGGCACCTATGTTTAAAATTATGTCTCTTATTTCCTTCTGATCATTTTTCCTCTTTTTCTGCCCCTTCCAGCGGCACAGACAGAGCGTTATCTATATTTATCCCTAACTCGTAAAACACATATTCCACATACCTTCTGTTTTTCGTCAAGGCTTCCTATACATTTCTCATTGTGCCTCTCAGTGATAGTACCCCTCATCTCTTCGTATCTTCGTCTATATTTCTCGAAAATGGCTTTTGCCAATCCCTCTTAGTCATATACCTTAGTGAAGCTGTGTATTGATTAAATCAAAATGGAATCTATGCGTCATTACCTCAGTGTTGTAACGTACGGCAACGCTAGTCTAACTTTCAGTCTTACGTCCATATAATTTCTCACAATTGGGTCTTCCGAAACGAGCATCTTCTATTTCAATCCATCTTTCACGATTCATCTATTTCAGTTCACCTATTACAGGTTTTCTTTTGAATTCCACCCATGTTCGTAGATTTTTATTCACCTTTCCCCCCCCCACCCCAACATCTATTTTAACTTCTTGTGCTTATACATGTCGTAAATCAGTATTCAAATCCCCTTTTTCTCCGATTAGCCAATGTAGACTCTCTCTCTCTCTCTCTCTCTCTCTCTCTCTCTCTCTCTCTCTCTCTCTCTCTCTCTCTCTCTCTCTCTCTCTCTCTCACACACACACACACACACACACTCTCATGGTTTTCCCCTTCACTTTACCTTTCTCTTTTCTGATTCTCTCTCTCTCTCTCTCTCTCTCTCTCTCTCTCTCTCTCTCTCTCTCTCTCTCTCTCTCTCTCTCGGCCTTAGCGTGTCCAAGTCGGAAATAGATGCCCATCATTAAGGCTTAATTGTCACACTAAGTGGGTGGGGGGAAAAGGGAAGAGGAGGATTGCTGGACACAAGACTAATGGTATGATGACGTAGGGGGTGAATCGAAGCGATAGGGAGCGTGGTTCGTTTTTTTATGTGTGAATCACTTGAAGAGTAGGCTTCCCTCACATGATTTTCATCATCTGTGGCTTGGCGCGCAGAGGTGCTTCCGTTCTGTAGGAGAGAATTCAATTCCTCATTCACACAAGTCTTGTTGGGACTAGTGTGAGGGTTAGGTGGTGAAACGTCGGGTGAAAGATCATTAAGGAATCGATGAATTCGACTCGAAACGCTTCGAAACAGACGCTCGAAGGATAGAAAACGTTGTCTCTGGGTTTTAAGAAAGCTATATAAACCTTCCTTCAGGTTTATGTACGTGAAATGGTTCAGAATACAGCTTGGGACACGCTGAAGCGATGGAATGAAACGGCATATGACACTCAGGGTTGAAAACATCGAAGAAAGGAAGAGAAATAAGTGCGATTCTAAAGTGGTGTTGCATTCGCCCGAAAAGACTTAATATAACGTATAACAGATCGTAAAGAAAACGTATACAACGGATAACAACAGATCGTAAAGAAAACGCTTACGGAAATACCGCTCATGCAACAGATGGAAGCCTTGTCTCGCATTCAAGTCTCTCTCTCTCTCTCTCTCTCTCTCTCTCTCTCTCTCTCTCTCTCTCTCTCTCTCTCTCTCTCTCTCTCTCTCTCACTCTATGATTTTCCCCTTCATGCGTCATGCGCTCCTTCTTCACACTGCTCCATGCAGCTGTTCAGACCTCAACCTCCTTTCCCTCCTTCACTCAATCCCTCCCTCCTTCACTCCCTCCCTCCCTCCTTCCTTCACTCCCTCCCTCCCTCCGCCCTTTGCTGCCCCGTGGAGAAAAAACATTTGGGAGTGAATGCCATTCTGATTGCACGCGGCAACTGCGTGTTGCTGGGTTGCAGTGCGAGTGCAGAGGAAGGAAGTATTCTAAATGGGTCGAAAATAACTAGGGCGTGGAGGGAGGGAGGGAAGGTGGGGTGGATAGCGCTATCCAAGAGTGGAGAGTCATTACCGGGTCGTGGAGTGGCGTTCGTGCAGTTCTTGCACGTTGTTTCTCTCTTTCTCTCTCTCTCTCTCTCTCTCTCTCTCTCTCTCTCTCTCTCTCTCTCTCTCTCTCTCTCTCTTACTCTATGATTTTTTGTTTCACTTTACTTTTCTCTTTCCTGATTTCTCTCTCTCTCTCTCTCTCTCTCTCTCTCTCTCTCTCTCTCTCTCTCTCTCTCTCTCTCTCTCTCTCTCTCTCTCTCAAACTTTAGGGTGTACGAAAGATTGATATTATTATTATTATTACTATTTCTTTATATTCTGCACGATTTCTTTGTGATTGCTTTTCATAAACGTCTTTATTGTTTATCTGTTCAATTGGATTCATAATGTTTTTTATTTATTCATAATTTGATCCCGTTAAGCGGACATTGAAAGTTGTTTTTACTGTGCATTCTTTTATTCGCCATTTAATGGAATTTCGGAGATTTTGCTTTAAAGATACGCTTAAAAGAATAAATCCCATTTTGTTATGGATTTATATTATAATCCCGTAAACGGATTTATTGTTTCATATATGTTACAAGAAATTTTATGATACCCACAGTTTAACTCTTCATGCAGATATCTTTTTGTATCGCTGTACATATGTATCTTTGTGTCTGTATGCAGACGAGTTTTACATAGCTGTCTATCTGTCTATCTAGCTATATATATATATATATATATATATATATATATATATATATATATATATATATATATATATATATATATAAATGTATGTGTGTGTTTGTGTGTTTGTGTGTGTGTGTGCATGTGTGTGTGTGTGTGTGTGTGTGTGTGTGTGTGTGTATGTGTGTGTGTGTTTGTGTGTGTGCGTGTGTGCATGTGTGTGTGTGTGTGTGTGTGTGTGTGTGTGTGTGTATGTGTGTGTGTGTGTGTGTGTGTGTGTGTGTGTGTGTGTTTTATAGTACCTTGCTGTCTTTCCAGCCCAGACAAGCTAAGAATCAGGAAGAAACTAAGAATGGCCTCACTTGTACGTACGTCCTGTTCACTTATCTTGACTGAGGGACGATGTGGTGTTCTGTAGGGCGTAGCGCCCCGCTCGCGCGCGCCCCCGAGGCTGGAAGTGTTCAGGTCGCCCTAGATCAGAAGGTATTATCTCTCAGGGTTGAGTCAGGGAACATGTTCATCGCCTCCTGGTTATATGTAGTCAGGGAACACGTTCATCGCCTCCTGGTTATATGTAGTCAGGGAACATGTTCATCGCCTCCTGGTTATATGTAAAAGCTCTCGGTGTTTACTACCCATACCCATAGGTCATTAGGAAGACGAAAGGCTAATACTGCCTTGTTCACTAGCATATATATCTTCTTGTTCCTCGTCTTAGTAATGTTGTAGAATATGTTCTTACTGAACCCTTGGTGGATGCCTCTTGCACGAGATGGGAGGTGCGTTTCCCCACCCACGAACATGATACGATTAATTTGTTCAGCTCACCAACTAGGCTGAGGTGGTGTATGCCAGCCCCCGTACCATGAGCGTCCCTAGGTGCCATTCTTCATCTGCCATGATACATGGGAGGAGATAAAGGTATTTAAACCACAGACCACCACTGCCACCACAGTTGTGTGTGAGAGAGAACATGGGTAACGGGTTTGTTTATGTCATGACGAAGTGGGTGTTAATGTCGGTGTGACGGGCAGTAAGCGAGCTGGGGGTCTGCGTAGCTTGAAATAATTTCGTCTTGAATGTGTATAATCCTTGTTATTACTGCAAGTGTAAACGTAACAAAAAAAAAAGGAAAGAACAAAGTATGAAACGAGTGTAAATTGGCGTGATTTTTAGTTGTGAGTGTGTGTATGTGCAGAGAAAACGTTGCATGTGAATTAACGAAAAAAAAGAAAACGTACACTGAGGTGACTCGTTTTCACTTTTTTTTCTTTTTTTTTGACACCCAGCAACCCGGACTGAATTTCTGAATTAAGGGACTAATCCACTCCATCCCAAAGTCAGGCCAGTGGACCCCAACCTTACCCGAGTTAATTTGCAGCGTGGCGGAACTTCACGGACTTTTCATACTGAGTCCAAGGTCCGTTAAATGCCGAATTCTGATGCAGTTGAAGTCCGTTAGATCGAGGTTTTACTGTGTGTGTATATATATATATATATATATATATATATATATATATATATATATATATATATATATATATATATATATATATATATATTCATATGAGTCTACGGGGAAAATGAAACTCGAAAAGTTCCCAAGTGCACTTTCGTGTAATAATCACATCATCATGGGAGACACAAGAGAGAAATATAACAGTCAGTGTGTGTGTGTGTGTGTGTGTGAGGTAGTGTTTGTGGATTAAATGCCTGCAGCTCTCGTGCGGATGAAGTAGAAGAAAGCGAAATCTGAGCGAAGGAGGGGAATTTGACAGCCACTGGAGTGCCGTCTCCTTGCGCTGCAGTCAGTAGCTGGGTCTGTGATATACCAAGGTGGGTTTCACCGGTTACATAGCCTTCCCTAGTCTGTGGCTGTCTGTAAAGACACGTATGGTAATGGGTTTGTGTCTGTGTATGCATGTCTATGTATAGACCTGTGTGTGTGTGTGTGTGTTTATTTCTTGTTGGTAAATGTATATACTTGCATGCTGTGTGTCTCTGTTTCTTGTAGGTAAATGTATATACTTGTGTGTGCTCTTGTTTGCATGTGTTTTCTTCTATTTTGTGAGTTTATGTAGGGGGTGTATGTAACCTGTGTTTGTATATATATGTATGATGATGCCTGCATGTATGATAGTAAATATGTTATATGGTGTTGTCCGTTGTGCTTGCGGGTGCTCCCCCCCCCCCCCCCTACACACACACACACACACACATACATATGCACTTGTAAAGAATGCACTGTATAACAGACTTCTCGCAGGAGAAGCCTTCAGATGTTCGAGAGAATGCACAGCGCTCCGTTCCTTCCCCGCCTCCCATTTTCTAAGAGGAGAAGACTTCTTCCAAGTGCCTGTTTCTAAGACGAGGGGGGGGGGGGGGGGGGGGGGGGAAGAAAGAAAACGCGAGCAAGAGAAATTGAGGAGAGGGTATGCCGGCTAACAACCCCCCCCCCCCCCCCCCCCACCACCAGACGATGGTTGTTTTATGAATGGTTTTATTGTGATGGTCTTAATGGCCTGTTTAAGACCTGACCGAGGGATGAGCACTTGCATTACTGGCGGGGAAGTGGCGGAGGGGGTTAGGTTGTGGAGGTTGTGAGGGTCGAGTGGTGGGGTTTGTGAGGGTTGTGTGGTGGAGGTTGTGAGGGTCTGGTGGAGCGGTTGTGAGGTTTTGTTGGAAGGGGTTGTGAGGGCCAGTTGGTGATATTTGTGAGGGATAGGAGGATGGGGTTGTGAGGGCCAAATAGGATGGGTTATGGGGACCAGGTTCACTGGGTTGTGAGGGACCAGTTGGATAGGGTTATCAAGGCATGGTTGTGAGGGTTGTAACCGCTGGTTGGCAGTGACAAATTGTCCAATTAACCACCGGCACTCTTGTGACCTGGAGATGACGAGGTGGCTGGTGATTACACCGTGTTCTACGAGCAGTTCTGTGGTTAGGTCACCCGTGGCTGGATGTTCCATAATTAGATCTCCCGTGGCCACGTATACGTTCCTGTGTCCAGAGAGATTCTTGATTGTCTCTTCCATGGTCGGGTTTGCGTTTCCATGCCGAGATGTGGCATAATCAGGGTCTCCTATAGCTAGGATTTCCATAATTAGGGTCTCCTATAGCTAGGATTTCCATAATTAGGGTCTCCTATAGCTAGGGTTTCCATGATTAGGGTCTCCTATAGCTAGGATTTCCATGATTAGGGTCTCCTATAGCTAGGGTTTCCATAATTAGGGTCTCTATAGCTAGGATTTCCATAATTAGGGTCTCCTATAGCTAGGATTTCCATGATTAGGGTCTCCTATAGCTAGGATTTCCATGATTAGGGTCTCCTATAGCTAGGATTTCCATGATTAGGGTCTCCTATAGCTAGGATTTCCATGATTAGGGTCTCCTATAGCTAGGATTTCCATGATTAGGGTCTCCTATAGCTAGGGTTTCCATGATTAGGTCTTCTGTATCCTGTAACTCCAAAGTCAGGTCTCCTGTGATCAGGTGTTCCGTAATTAAGCCTTCTATGGCCAGGTGTTCCGTAATTGGATCTTCCGAAGTTACATCATACGTGTCGAAATGTTTAGTAATTACGTCGTTTGTTGCTAGATGTTCCATGATTACATCGTCTGTGGCCAGATGTTCCATGATTATATTGTCTGTAGCCAGATGGGCCATAATTACTTTGTCTGTAGCCAAGCGTTTCATAGTTACATGTGTCCAGATGTTCCATGATTACATCGTCTTTGGCCATATGTTCCATAATCACATCTCCAGGGGTGTAGTCATCTGTGCTTTGATCTTCCGCCATTTTGTGTTCCATAATTAGATCTTTTGTGTCATGATGTTCATGGTTGTATCGTTCGTGTTGTGATGTTCCGTGGTTGTATCGTACGTGTTGTGATGTTCCGTGGTTGTATCGTACGTGTTGTGATGTTCAGTGGTTGTATCGTACGTGTTGTGATGTTCCGTGGTTGTATCGTACCTGGCGATATGTTTCATAATTAGATCTTGCGTAGCTAATTGCTCCATAATGAGGTCTATCATCGACCTCTGTGTGTCTCATGATTCTTCCTTCTGTTTCCAAGTGTTCTGTCAATATCTCGTCTGTTGAACATAGTAATGTTATCAGAACCTCTGTTCTCAAGTGTTCTGTGATTTGTTCTTCTTCCGGAAGGTGTTCTTTGATGGGTTTTTCTGTTCCAAAGTGTTCTGTGATGAGTTCTTCTGTAGCCAGGGGTTCTGTGGCTCTGTCTGTGTTATCTCTGTAGGAAGAAAATTTGTTAAAAGAACATCGTATGGATAAAGAACGTGTAAGAGGATGATTCTAGATTTGCTGGAGAGAGAGAGAGAGAGAGAGAGAGAGAGAGAGAGAGAGAGAGAGAGAGAGAGAGAGAGAGTATTGAAGAGATTATGCTGTGTGCCTGGAATATGCCGCAGTACTCACCGCCTCTCAAAGAGCAAGCAACATTTATTGTGTCACTCGCCATAAAGGAATGGACTAGACCAGCGTGGGCGAGGGAAGGGAAGGGAAAGGTACGAAGCTGCCCTGCAGCTGGCGTTCCAGGGAGTCCTTCATCACCTGGAAACTGGAAAACGAGGCAACGGAATCCAAGCTGAGCGTAACTTGTTTTGCTCGCCGAAACTTTCCTCCTTCAGTTTCAGATCCTTAATCGAACTCATTCCTTTGTTCTCCTGACGTCATTCCTTCTTATTTTCCAGCACCGGAGCCTCTGTCCTTAGTTTCCAGGCTCCAGTAGCCTTCTTTCTCGCTTGTGGCCCAGTCCTCCCACCTATATCCTGGACCCATCGATCCTCCTTGTATTTCGGACCTGGATCTGTGTCGTATATCCTCTTGGGCTCCTCACCATAAACTTGTCCAAAGACGCCCCCGTATCCTCAGCACTTTCCATCACAGTTTAACTGGAACCTCCTGGACCATCTTCCAGCCCCAAGCCCTACCTCCCTTACTCCAGCCGAAGCCATTTCTTCACACCCTTCTGTATTGACGCTCCTTCCCTTACGTTGGTTCCAGCCCTACCCTTCCATACCCAAGGTTGTATGTCTTCACACCCTTCTGTATTAACGCTCCTTCCCTTACGTTGGTTCCAGCCCTACCCTTCCATACCCAAGGTTTAATGTCTTATCATCGCCTCAGACACGCCCGTGGTGGGTTGTTAATAACAGAGCGCAGTGGACGAAGCCTTTTTTTTTTACTCGTAAAGCAACGCGTATCGTCTTATACATACACGCGCATCACGTTTCCTGACTTTGAAACCAAGCTAACTTAACCTCCTCTTGGTTAAGATACGTCATGTGAGAAGGACTGTAGTTTCTGTACTGTTACAGGAGGAAGACTGTAGTTTCTGTATTGTTACAGGACCGACCACAAACTGAGTTGGTTATTGGTAGACATAGCGTTGCTCTTGAGGGTTTAAAAGACGCGCACGACTTACGCGCTCTTTGAGACGCCGAAGAAGAAAAAGGAAAGGCCACTCCTCAGCCCTTGTCACTCCCTGTGTGGCAGTTCTGACTATGTCTTCTCCTGCAGCTCCCTCATACCTCACACCTCCTCCTCCTCCTCCTCCTTCCCCGCCGTCACCTCACCCTCTCCCGAGGCTGTGTTTGCTGATGATACCACGCCGTATCCTTCCTGCTGCAGAAGAGGATGCACGGGAGCCAATATTTAATTTCCTGCGTCAGAGCCCCGGCAGTGTTGGACCCTCGCCTCCCGCCATCGCCATCAGGATATGTTCCCTCACACAGACGCGCTCTCCCACTCCCTCCCTCTCTCTCTCTCTCTCTCTCTACCAGCGGTTCTCTTTGGCTGGAGTTGGAGCACCTGCCCTGCGGTGCGGTCTACTGCTGCTGCAGCACCATCGTCGTGTCCTAGGGGCGTCAGCTGGGGCCTCAGTCATAAGGAGGATGGCGTATGATTCCTACCGTCGCAGGTGATGGCACTTCGTCTCCTGCAGGAGGTTATGCCATGGTACCCGGGTAATAAAAGTAACCTCCTCTCCTCCTCCTCCTCCTCCTCCTCTCCCCTCACTCCCTCCCTCACTGGAGAAGCAAGACGACTCTGGTCGTGGTGAGGACAGTGACGACGTGTACCCTGGTGGTCGTCGTCGTCATAATCATCATCTTTGTCGCTTCATTCATCAATGTTGTTGCCTCGTTCGCAAGGGGGGTTAATTGAGTGAGTGATGGGTTCATATGGACACCAATGGCTATGATACTTAGTGATTCTGTTAGTATGATTCTTTGAGAGGGTGGTATGTCCTGAGAACAGTGATCCCCCCAAGGAGAGAGGGTATCTTGGGGAGAAATGGTAGTGGGGGAGAAGGATAAGCAACCTCCATTCCCTGAGAGATTGTGATGTGAACGTTGAACTCTCGTGGTAATAGATTTACTATAATACCTTGGGATTATACACTTGATATCAGTCTTGAGATGATGTAAGCGGCTTTATATCCTAGGCCTTATGCCTCTCTCTGGGGTCAGAGCTGCTTAGAGATTCAGGGGTGTAGCGCTACCGCTCCCCAGACAGGTTTGGGGGGAGGAGGATAAAGCTATGGAGATGATTCAACTCATAGCGAAGGATAGATGAAACTCGTATGTCTATAATAGCAGTAATAGCTTTTATGATCTATGTTAATTACAGATCCTGGACACACCCTTCATACGGGTGTTAATATAAAAATGCTTAGCTACATTACGTATACGTGAAGATATCCATAGTATATTACGTACGTAATAGTTACTTAACGAGTGAATGGCTGATATATTCACTCGAATTATTGATTAGAACCTGGTACATTCTGTACACAGATGGCAGACTTTATAGTTTACAGACAGGACATACGAAGCACAATTCTTTGATGATTGATACATGACATATTACTTGTTGCATGACCAACACAGTGTATGATACATAATGCAGTTTTTCCATGTGTGAATAAAAGATCCCCTCATACATAAGTAAATAACTGATACGTTATGTAACACATGACCACTGCAGTACATGGCTCATGATGCCAATCTTTGTAAATAAAATATTCACTGTTACATAAATAATAGAAAACCTGATGCATTTACTCTGTATACATAACCTAAACTATTTTTACCTCACTCTTGGAACATACAGTGTCCTTCATACTCACTGGACACGTACTGTAAACGGCTGTCTAATGGACGAATCGAGTGTCCTTCAAACAAATATTAAAATCGAACATGAATGGCATTCAACCATGATGAGTGATGACACATGTTCGCTACATAGCACGATAATTACCGCACATGACATGATAATTTCTGAGGCGTGTAATGATACATGACACTTGGTCTCACAGTCGTACTGAAATTGAGTTATGGTGAAGTATCGTAATTGGTAGAATGAGAAACCGCACAGGAACCATTCGTAGACAGTTAATATCATTGGTAAACAGTGTTGATGCATAGATCAGTATATGCAGTCAGACCTATAACACCAATTTTTTTTTTTTTTTTTTTTTTTTTTTTTTTTTTTCCAAAAGAAGGAACAGAGAATTGTGCCAGGTGAGGGTATTCCCTCAAAGGCCCAGTCCTCTGTTCTTAAAGCTACCTCGCTAATGCGGGAAATGGCGAATAGTTTGAAAGAAAAAGAATATATATACATATATATATATATATATATATATATATATATATATATATATATATATATATATATATATATATATATATATATCCTCCCTGGGGATAGGGGAGAAAGAATACTTCCCACGTATTCCCTGCGTGTCGTAGAAGGCGACTAAAAGGGGAGGGAGCGGGGGGCTGGAAATCCTCCCCTCTATTTTCTTTTTTTTTTTTTTTATTTTTTATTTTTTATTTTTTTTTTTTTTTTTTTTTTTTTTTTTTTTTTTTTTTTCCAAAAGAAGGAACAGAGAAGGGGGCCAGGTGAGGATATTCCCTCAAAGGCCCAGTTCTCTGTTCTTAACGCTACCTCGCTAACGCGGGAAATGGCGAATAGTTTGAAAGAAAAAAGAAAAGATATATATATATATATATATATATATATATATATATATATATATATATATATATATATATATATATAATTTTATCCCTGGGGATAAGGGAGAAAGAATACTTCCCATGTATTCCCTGCGTGTCGTAGAATGCGACTAAAAGGGAAGGGAGCTGGTGGCTGGAAATCCTCCCCTCTCGTTTTTTTTGTTTTTTTTCAATATTCCAAAAGAAGGAACAGAGAAGGGGGCCAGGTGAGGATATTCCCTCAAAGGTCCAGTCCTCTGTTCTTAACGCTACCTCGCTAACGCGGGAAATGGCGAATAGTATGAAAGAAAGAATATATAATTTTGGTCGTGTAAATGAATTTTTCCGAAAAATGGGCCAAATTATGATCATCGAAACGTAAATCTAGGGTTGACAGAGTACACACACACACACACACACACACCATGTTAAGGGCGCCTTCGTATAGAGAATGAAAAATTGACGTACCCACGATCACCTCCTTTATACTAACAGGGTCATAGATTCACTGCACATGCTGGAGTGTCCAGCAAAATGGTCGTGTGTCCTCCTCTGTTAACTCTATACCCTTGAGTCTTGTCGACAACAGTGTCTTAACACAGTCACTCGATTCGGTCCGTGCAACAAAGCCATTCAACATGTTTAAATGCTAGGCTAGGCACCGATGTTAATATACCTTTACAGTAACTTGTAGTTGATACACAGATAATGTTAACTTGCCTTTGTCATACATAATACATAATATATCAATGATATAAACATACTTTTGCTGTACCTTGTACATAATACGTATATGTAATACATATTATTGAACAAGAGGTTGTTTTTTCACTGAGCAACATCGAAATATACTTTGATACTAAGAGTAACTAATATCAATGTTTAGAAACGACAAATTACAGTGTTATACAATAACAATGATAATTTTTTGAATAGCAACAAGCTTGTAAATATACAGGTTAATAAGAAAGCTGACGCTTAGTAACTTTCAGATGTACATAATTGTACACACGGTAAAAAAAGTATCTTACCACTTTTTGCGTGAAATGATATGACACCATGAACGAAGGATTTTGAGAAATGCCCATTCATCTGGCTTCAAAATTTGTAGCTCTGCCTATATGATATAGTAATATATATTGATTCCTTTAGACATTTCTTGTTATTTGGCATAATAAGATGTTATATTGATTCTCATTTCGATGGAAATAACTATTAGGACATGCGCGCTGTATTGATCATTTCAATTTTCTTCAGACCCATTCGAGGAAGATGTTTCTTTTTTTTTTGCCGTGTGTACATATGAGTATTACTTTTTTTGTAATCGAGCCATCAGAAATACAGTGAGATACAGCATCCATACTTTTAATTCTATTGGAGAAAGTTTAATCTTATGAGAAAATGGATCCCCCATTCACGAAACGTAACGGTTGATAGTTTGTGGGGGTGTCTCAGTGCCAGGGGGAATGATACTCTATTATACAATGTTCTTCCAGAAAAGCAGTTACACAGAACAGTGACAGCTGGTTGGTTGGCTGTCTCCATGTGAGGCTGAGTGAGCATGGAGGCAGCTGGCACCGTCTCTCTCTCTCTCTCTCTCTCTCTCTCTCTCTCTCTCTCTCTCTCTCTCTCTCTCTCTCTCTCTCTCTCTGCATGTGTCTGGTCGGAAGGACGCGAGGAGTTTTGGAAGAACAAGGAGGTTATGTGGTTACTAAGGGGTCAGGGGAGTGGGGTTGGTGAGGTTATGGTTGTGGGGAGTAAGTGGAAGGGAACTGGGGAGGTTATGATGTGACAAGAAACTGGAAAGAAGATGGGTTGGGGGTTGGGGTGGGGAGGAATAGGACCTAGAGAAAGGGGAGAAATAAATTACAGAGATGGACTGAGGACTTGTGGGAGGATTGCCAAGTGACTAGGGTGATGGAAGCTGGGGGAAATGGGTGCCAAGTTACCTGGATGATGGGAGGTGATACGGAAAGGTGGCATCAAGTTACAAGGCTCAGGGAAGGGGAAAGTTTAGAGGGTAATTGACAATGCCCTCAAGAGCAGTTGACGAAGAGGAAAAGAGGCTTTGAGGGTATTAGGGTCACGTCAGGGGAAAGAGGAGAGAGAGAGAGAGAGAGAGAGAGAGAGAGAGAGAGAGAGAGAGAGAGAGAGAGAGAGAGAGAGAGAGAGAGAGTACCAGGTTGTTAGGATCAGAGCGTGAGGACTTGGGAGGGTACCACCAGATTGCCTGGATTTGACAAGAGGAAGGAGAGTGAGGTTGCCAAGATGATGGGGAGTTTGGGAGGGATGATGTGGGGAGGAGGGAGAAGAGGAGGGAGAAGAGGAGGGAGAAGAGGAGGGAGTGTTTATGAGGGTACTAGGATCAAGTGAAGCTGCGGGAGGAGTTTAAGGTTTACCGTGATCAGGGAAAGGAGGCCGTTATGAGTGGTTATGTGGATCAGGGCGCGGGAAGATGAGGAGGTAAAGTGGTTTTCCAGGATGGGTGTGGAAGGGAGGTTGTGGGAAAGGTCACAAGAATCACTGGAGAAGGGACGGTTAGGCGGGGCCACGAGACATCCAGAAGGATGGGAAGGGAGAAGGAAGGAGATCGTAGGCTTCCAGAATCATGGAAAGGGAAAAGGGAGGTCATGGCTTCCATAGACACACGGGAATGGTGGGAGGGAATCATACATGCACTTCCACAATCATGGAAAGGTAGGAAGGAAGGACATGAGGTTCCAGAATCATGGAAAGGGAGGAGGTAAGCATAGGCTTTGAGAATCATGGGAAGGGAGGATGTAGGTCATGGGGAAGGAGGCCATGTGCTTCCAGAATTATGGAAAAGGAGATCATGGCCTTCTAGGATCATGCGAAGAAGGAAGATATTGCCCGCGAGACATTCCTTACATTGCGAAAGGCAAGTGAAACAAGGGCAGGACTTAGGAAGGGGGGCCAAATCCTATCCTATTTTTCGTTAAGGATGCTTCTAATAGGATTTTTCAGTATGGTTCTCTACCCTAGTTATCAAAATTGGCGTTTACCACAGAGCTCAGTACTTGATGCAACGAGGTTATACCATGTACCCTATTTTAAACACAATTGGTTCCCTATTTTAACACAATAGGTCCCCTATTTTAACTCAATTGGTTCCCTATTTTAACACAATAGGTCCCCTATTTTAAGCCAATTGGTCTCCTATCTTAACACAATAGGTCTCCTATTTTAACACAATAGGTCCCCTATTTCAACACAATAGGTCCCCTATTTTAACACAATAGGTCCCCTATTTTAACTCAGTTGGTTCCCTATTTTAACACAATAGGTCCCCTATTTTAAGCCAATTGGTCTCCTATCTTAACACAATAGGTCTCCTATTTTGACACAATAGGTCCCCTATTTCAACACAATAGGTCCCCTATTTTAACACAATAGGTCCCCTATTTTAAGACACTTGGTCTCCTATTTTAACACAGTATGTCCCCTATTTTAACACAATAGGTTCCCTATTTTAAGACAATAGGTCCCCTATTTTAAGCCAATTGGTCTCCTATCTTAACACAATAGGTCTCCTATTTTAACACAATAGTTCCCCTATTTCAACACAATAGGTCCCCTATTTTAACACAATAGGTCCCCTATTTTAACGCAATAGGTCCCCTATTTTAACACAATAGGTTCCCTATTTTAAGACAGTTGGTCTCCTATTTTAAGATAGATTTTTACTTCAGCCAAAAACGATCTTAAATCTTTACGAACCTTCATTGTATACTATTTCGATGCCCCTGGGTGCATCCCATACGTTGTAGCACACCAGGGCTGTTTATGGGGGACCAGGGCTGTGTATGGGGGACCAGGGCTGGGGGGGGGGGACTATCCGAGTGCGACCTATCGCTGCCGCTACATTACAAAGGTCAGGGGGCTGGTGACCTCTTTAATCCGATGTGAGGTCAACCATGGACAGTACGAGATGGGGAAACAGACCAGCATTTTTCCGGTTCTGGTATATTCCAGTTGGGGGATGACAGCTGTCCTCCTCTGCAGCTGTTGTACTACAGCTGTTGCTGCTCTTAGTACCGTTTTCTGTTGGTGTCTACTGCTGTTAGCTCTCCTGTTGTCTGTTTCTGTTAGCTCTCCTGCTGTCTACTTCTATTAGCTCTCCTGTTGTCTACTTCTGTTAGCTCTCCTGTTGTCTATTTCTGTTAGCTCTCCTGTTGTCTGTTTCTGTTAGCTCACCTGCTGTCTACTTCTGTTAGCTCTCCTGTTGTCTACTTCTATTAGCTCTCCCGTTGTCTACTTCTGTTACCTCTCCCGTTGTCTACTTCTGTTAGCTCTCCTGTTGTCTACTTCTGTTAGCTCTCCTGTTGTCTACTTCTGTTAGCTCTCCTGTTGTCTACTTCTGTTAGCTCTCCTGTTGTCTACTTCTGTTAGCTCTCCTGTTGTCTACTTCTGTTAGCTCTCCTGTTGTCTACTTCTGTTAGCTCTCGGTGATACTGTTGTCTTGTGCTAGTAATATTGATGTCTGCTGTTGTCAGTCTATTTCCGACTAGGGTTAGTACTGTTGTCTACTGTTGTCAGCACTGTTATCTTCTGTTGTTAGTATTGCTTTCTGTTGATGCTTGTAGTGCTGTTCTGTTTACTCTCGTTAGTACTGTTGACTACTGTTGTTCGTACTGCTTTCTGTTGTTGTTTGTGATGTTTTCTACTGTTGTTAGTACTACTGTTTACTGTTGTTAGTACTACTGTTTACTGTTGTTAGTACTGCTGTTTACTGTTGTTAGTACTACTGTTTACTGTTGTTAGTACTGCTGTTTACTGTTGTTAGTACTACTGTTTACTGTTGTTAGTACTGCTGTTTACTGTTGTTAGTGCTGCTGTTTACTGTTGTTAGTACTACTGTTTACTGTTGTTAGTACTACTGTTTACTGTTGTTAGTACTGCTGTTTACTGTTGTTAGTACTGCTGTTTACTGTTGTTAGTACTGCTGTTTACTGTTGTTAGTACTGCTGTTTACTGTTGTTAGTACTGCTGTTTACTGTTGTTAGTACTGCTGTTTACTGTTGTTAGTACTACTGTTTACTGTTGTTAGTACTGCTGTTTACTGTTGTTAGTACTGCTGTTTACTGTTGTTAGTACTACTGTTTACTGTTGTTAGTACTACTGTTTACTGTTGTTAGTACTGCTGTTTACTGTTGTTAGTACTGCTGTTTACTGTTGTTAGTACTACTGTTTACTGTTGTTAGTACTACTGTTTACTGTTGTTAGTACAACTGTTTACTGTTGTTAGTACTACTGTTTACTGTTGTTAGTACTGCTGTTTACTGTTGTTAGTACTGCTGTTTACTGTTGTTAGTACTACTGTTTACTGTTGTTAGTACTGCTGTTTACTGTTGTTAGTACTACTGTTTACTGTTGTTAGTACTACTGTTTACTGTTGTTAGTACTGCTGTTTACTGTTGTTAGTACTACTGTTTACTGTTGTTAGTACTGCTGTTTACTGTTGTTAGTACTACTGTTTACTGCTGTTAGTACTACTGTTTACTGTTGTTAGTACTACTGTTTACTGTTGTTAGTACTGCTGTTTACTGTTGTTAGTACAACTGTTTACTGTTGTTAGTACTGCTGTTTACTGTTGTTAGTACTGCTGTTTACTGTTGTTAGTACTGCTGTTTACTGTTGTTAGTACTACTGTTTACTGTTGTTAGTACTACTGTTTACTGTTGTTAGTACTACTGTTTACTGTTGTTAGTACTACTGTTTACTGTTGTGATGATGGAGGGAATATTAGAACAAGGGAGTGTTGTTGTCTATCTATAACCTGGAGTTGTATTTTTTTTTTGAAGCGTCAAGTTGTTGATGTTTGCGTCTTGCATACACACGTGAGTTTCCTTCATCATCATCTGATTAAAAGATGGTCTGTGTCTGATTTCAGTTTTCGTTCTTTCACTTCTTTCACGCCATTCGTTTTATGATTCATATAAAGATTATTATATTTCGTCAGTGGTTTTTATTTCTTTTTATTGATTAAGGCGAAGATTCATGTGGCGTTTCATGCTCTGTGTGGCTCGTGTGGTGTAAATCATTTACGCACCGTTGTAAAAGCCGGTGTTGCTTGAAACTAAGCTCACTTATTTATTGTGGAGGAAGGAAAGAATTGTTCATGTTTGCTTTGCTTGATTAATTGGGTATTCTTCTCTCCTGTATGTGGAGAGTAAGCTGTAAAATTGGTCAGTTACATTCTCACACACACACACACACACGCACACACACACACACACACACACACGCACACACACACACACACACACGCACACACACACATGCACGCACATACACACACACACACTTGGAGAAGAAATTGCTATCCGTGTATCTCTTGCTTGTATTAAAAGGGCGACTCTAAGGGAAAAGGGAGGAGGGCTAGAAATCCTCCCCGCCTGTATTATCACATTCCAAAACGAGCAGAGGAGGTGGTCAGGCGTTTTTCTTTTTCTTATAGACTTGTCTGTTTCTGGCGCTACTTTGTGAAGTCGGGAAATGGTAAGCAAGTAGTGGCTTATTTACCAAATTGCGTCCTAGTTGCGTCTCTTCGTTGTATATCAACTGACATGTTTCTTTCGTGTCTCCCCTGAGGATGTGATTATTACACGAAAGTGCACTTGGGAATTTATCGTGTTTCATTTTCCCCGTGGACTCTTAGGAATATACTTGATCACGCGTTCAAATGTAATCCTTTCCATTATATATATATATATATATATATATATATATATATATATATATATATATATATATATATATATATATATATAAATACGTAAGAATATTGTCTCTTTTTTAGATATATCGAAACAAATATGAGCTTGTGTTCTCTGTGGGAGAATCTCAACCAACATAAAATTGAAATATCGGCAATTTGCAGATCTCGTCGCCAGTAAAGACAACTGTAAAAATAAAACAGAGATTTTGAAAGACCATTAAACCCTTCAGGGAAGAAAAAAAAGAAGAACGGCAGTAAATATCCTGGCAGGGATAAATATAAAAGAGGCTCTGCTCTGGGAAGTCATATGAGAGAGAGAGAGAGAGAGAGAGAGAGAGAGAGAGAGAGAGAGAGAGAGAGAGAGAGAGAGATGCACTGGAGACATGCTTGGAGTGGAGTGACACGCCCCCCGCCCCCCACCCCCCCCCCCCCCTTCGAGATAATGGTCAGAATGGACTTGGCCGTTGGGGGGGGGGGGATGTGCAGTGATCGCCCTGCACTGCTCTGCCGGACGGGAGATCACTGTCCTTATTCTCTCTCTCTTTCTCTCTCTCTCTCTCTCTCTCTCTCTCTCTCTCTCTCTCTCTCTCTCTCCCCCTACCTCCAGCGACTGATTCCAGGAATCCTTATCTTCTGTGCCAAAAGCCCGTTGTTCGAGATATATATATATATATATATATTTTTTTTTTTTTTTTTTCATACTTTGTCGCTGTGTCCCGCGTTTGCGAGGTAGCGCAAGGAAACAGACGAAAGAAATGGCCCAACCCACCCCCATACACATGTACATACACACGTCCACACACGCAAATATACATACCTACACAGCTTTCCATGGTTTACCCCGGACGCTTCACATGCCTTGATTCAATCCACTGACAGCACGTCAACCCCTGTATACCACATCGCTCCAATTCACTCTATTCCTTGCCCTCCTTTCACCCTCCTGCATGTTCAGGCCCCGATCACACAAAATCCTTTTCACTCCATCTTTCCACCTCCAATTTGGTCTCCCTCTTCTCCTCGTTCCCTCCACCTCCGACACATATATCCTCTTGGTCAATCTTTCCTCACTCATTCTCTCCATGTGCCCAAACCATTTCAAAACACCCTCTTCTGCTCTCTCAACCACGCTCTTTTTATTTCCACACATCTCTCTTACCCTTACGTTACTTACTCGATCAAACCACCTCACACCACACATTGTCCTCAAACATCTCATTTCCAGCACATCCATCCTCCTGCGCACAACTCTATCCATAGCCCACGCCTCGCAACCATACAACATTGTTGGAACCACTATTCCTTCAAACATACCCATTTTTGCTTTCCGGGATAATGTTCTCGACTTCCACACATTTTTCATATATATATTTATATATATATATATATTTATATATACATATTGTAAAGGATCACAATTTTGCGCGTGATCAAGATATTCCTATGAGTCCTATGTTTTGGACAATCACATGTTTACCAAATGGCGTCCTAGCTTCGTCTCGTCGATGTATATCAACTGACTGTTATATTTCTCTCTTGTGTCTCCCCTGATGATGTGATTATTACACGAAAGTGCACTTGGGAACTTATCGTGTTTCATTTTCCCCGTGGACTCATAGGAATATATATATATATATATATATATATATATATATATATATATATATATATATATATATATATATATACATACACACACACACACACACACTGTCTGGGAGGTTCCCTTGACTCCGCTGGAGCATGTTGTGAGTGCAGGGAGGAGGAGATGGAGATGGAGGAGGAGGAGGAGGTTTCTCCTCCATTCCAGAGGACCTCCAGGCCACTACATTCTGCTGGAAGGGAAGTCGAAGATGTTTTCCCTCATCCAGCGACAGAGGAGAAAGAGTCCTTTCATACCTATAACTTTATTTCTCCGGGTAAAAAGCCGAATTTTTCTGCAAATGGTGTGTCTGGCAATTTTATATTTTCCCTGGAATTGGCTTTATCGATAGATTTGCATGCAGAAAAAGAGAGAGAGAGAGAGAGAGAGAGAGAGAGAGAGAGAGAGAGAGAGAGAGAGAGAGAGAGAGAGAGAGAGAGAGAGAGGTAGCTTTGTTAAGTGTAACTTATATACAGGTTTATGGATCTCGATGGATGAAGACGAGACCAGAGGAAGGTAATTGGGTTGTAGGTACCCACCAACAGCTCCTCCTCCCCCACACTTGTTAGGAACGGACCCAAATCTCTCGCCGTCTCTCGTGGTGAGCGTCCGTCTCTTGACGAGATAACTGGGGAGAGAACGTGGTTGTATTCTCAAATGGACCTCCAAGCTGGTGCCGTGTGCTCCAGCCTATCCCTCCACCTCCCTCACACAACTGTGCAAAAATGTTTCGATGATATTTTTTCTCATCGTAAACAGACCATCTACGTATTTCACCCTTTATTGAAAAGTGTGCTGAAGAGATCGTTGATAATATTACTTTTTATTAGTTATTGGCATAAGACTTGGTGTGCTCAGTATATATATATATATATATATATATATATATATATATATATATATATATATATATATATATATATATTCTTCTTTTATACTATTCGCCATTTCCCGCATTAGCAAGGTAGCGTTAGGAACAGAGGACTGGGCCTTTGAGGGAATATTCTCACCTGGCCCCCTTCTCTGTTCCTTCTTTTGGAAAATTAAAGAAAAAAACGAGAGGGGAGGATTTCCAGCCACCCGCTCATATATATATATATATATATATATATATATATATATATATATATATATATATATACACGCGTAGTTTGCTCTCTAGGTTTCGTTATACTGAACTCATTCGAAAGGAAGTGTCGAATTCATCATCAGAAGGCTATCACATTCGAAAGGTGTAGAATTCATTATCATCAGTAGCTTATCAAAGCCTTTTAAGCATATCATGCGCTTGATGCTGGAGGTATGATCAAGTTCAGCGCTTTAACTACGTGGCTTTCATAGCCTTGTCCCCTCTGGTATGCGAAGAGATTCTGGAACATAACAGAATTTCGTTTAGTAATGCAGTCGAAACAGGACGCAAGATTAATTGTATCGCTGCTCCCGCCGCTCCTGCTGCTGCTCCTCCTCCACCTCCA
>NC_092279.1:6790043-6815043 GCF_036320965.1 Panulirus ornatus
ATTCGAGAGTTGAAAAACATTCTCGTATGGTCGTCTCCACGCCTTCCCAAATTGTGTTTTGATAAGTTTCTGCAAACTATTCTCTGTCGTTTTTCATTCTCTTTAATAGCTTTAAGCTATGATTGTAAAAGATTATCCATTAATATCAATATATACGTTGAATGTACGTACACACGGTATAAGAAAGTATCTTGTCACTCTTTGTGTGAAACGTTATGACACCACGGGCGAAGGAATTTGAGAAATGCCCAATGGTCTGACCTCGCATTGGCAGCCATGTTTTCGTGATATTGTAATATATCGATTGGTAGCGACATTTCATATCATTTGTTATGATTAATGTTATATTGATTTTATAATTCGATGGAAAGAACTATAAAGTGGGGTTGCCATAATTATTAGGACATTTTTCTTACATTTACGCTTACCAGCCTTGCCGAGACAACATGAGTGTAATGCTCGTAATGCTCATTTCGAAATTCATCGTTCCTTTCCGGGAAGATGCTTTTTTTTTTTTTTTTTTTTTTTTACCGCGTGTACATCCATTAATAGGAATACCTCAAAATTAAGGTATGTATATTTTTTCCCTTCTGTATTTTACATCACCGTTTTTAAGCAATATATAAACTTACTTTTTTCATCTGTTCTCATAATAGTTGATGTAATATGATATATAGTTGTTTGAGATCCTTAGCTGTTATGCACATTGATATATCGACCATGCTTTTCAAAACCCTTTCTTGTGTATTTATAAAATGCTGTATGCACATTGGTGTTGCCTACAGCTGTAAATTGTTGAATTTATTAGACAAAAAAAAGGTGGACACAGTTACGTCTGTACAGAGTGGTTAACTTACCCCCAACTCTGGATTCCAGCCAAAAATTTTGGACTCTCTTTTGAAGTTGTCTCAAAAGGTATTGGATTTTGGAAAGGTTTAGCGTGGCAAGTTTTTAAAGTTTTAGCTTTTTTTATGTTTCGTCATGGAACTTCCACCCCCCCTTTTTTCTGTTACCGCTGAACTTTTACCTTTATATTTTTTTTTTTTAGACTTCATAGTTTTCCCTTTATATCTGAAATTTGTAGAAGGGTCCTTTAGAAAACTGAATGTACCCCTTTATATGGATATTGGAAGTAATATAGATATGTTTTGGGGGCTTATAATCACTTCTTTGTTTCAGAAATTGTAATTTTACAGCACTGTGAAGAAAAGGAACACGAGATCTTTATCCAACTCCATTAAAGGCGATGTAATACTCGAAGACAGTGTTGGCTGGATAGATTCATTATTAAAGAACACATCTTTATAGTTTGCTTACTTTATAGAACCTTTGATGGCTATATTATTTCGAATTTTTGTAGGACTCTTGTAATAACTGTTTGCTCTTTTAAACCATTTCAGAAATAGTGATATGACTTTTTGTACACGTAAGTTACTGTCCTCCAGCAGATAATCTCGTCATAGAACATCAGGTCTTCTGTTATCTGGTTTTCCCATGTTCTGTCCTCCAGCAGATAACCTTGCCATAGGCCATCAGGTCTTCTGTTATTTGGTTTTCCCATACACTGTCTTCCAGCAGATAACCTTGCCATAGGCCATCGGGTCTTCTGTTATCTGGTTTTCCCATGGTCTGTCCTCCAGCAGATAGCACCTCGTCAGAGATCATCATGTCTTCTGTTATCTGGCTTGCCCTTGTACACAGACAATGTCTAGCTTCCTTTTCCTTTCTTTAAGTAGCAATTATATAATCAATATAGATGATGTAGATTTGGCAGATGATCCCAACGACTCCTCTTTCGCGTAACGTTAAAGCCAGACAGAGAAATCTCTACTTCCAACAGTGGATATGTAGTTCTGCTGTTTATAGCATCGACACATAAAAGTCATGTATATTAACTTTTTAAGGTCGTGGTACATGACTCAAAATTTCTATAATACCTCTGCCTTTACGAGTATTATAAAATATATTTGACAAGTAGATGTGTGAAAGGTTTACGTAAAAGATAACTACAGTTATTCAATTAATCCATCGTATGACAGTGTGACAGAGGCATAGAGATGGTGTGAACTGTATGAATAACATCATTGCTATGAGAATCTGGCGTGTGTGAAGGCTAACTGAGGCACAGTTTCAGCATCACTGGACGTGTGTTCATCATAGATATTAATTCATCATGAAATATGGGATAATTATTATTATTATTATTATTATTATTATTATTATTACTGATATATTTGGTATTGTTACTGATATTATTATTCCCTGGGGATAGGGGAGAAAGAATACTTCCCACGTATTCCCTGCATGTCGTAGAAGGCGACTAAAAGGGAAGGGAGCGGGGGGCTGGAAATCCTCCCCTCTCGTTTTTTTTTTTTTTTTTTTTTTTTTTAATTTTCCAAAAGAAGGAACAGAGAAGAGGGCCAGGTGAGGATATTCCCTCAAAGGCCCAGTCCTCTGTTCTTAACGCTACCTCGATATCGCGGGAAATAGCGAATAGTATGAAAAAAAAAAAAAAATTATTATTATTATTATTATTATTATTATTATTATTATTATTATTATTATTATTATCATTATTATTACAGATTTAACTGGTCTTGTTACTGATATTATAATTGTTATTATTATTATTATTATTATTGTTATTATTATTATTATTATTATTACAGATTTAACTATTATTGTTACTGATATTATAATTGTTATTATTATTATTATTATTATTATTATTATTATTATTATTATTATTATTCTTATTATTATCATTATTATTACATATGTAACTGATATTATTACCGATATTGCTATAATTGTTATTACTGTTTATTATTATTATTATTATTATTATTATTATTATTATTATTATTATTATTGCTATTATTATTATTATTTTTTTCATTTATCAAAAATGCGGAACATCCAAGATAAGGAATGGAAAAAGAACTGCTCCAGAGGCTTGTGTGTGTGTGTGTGTGTCTCATTCATGGGTTTCCCTCCCTCTGTAGCCACATCATATGTGTGTCACATCTCCCTCTCTATTTCTTTGAAACGCTCGTACCACCACCTCTCCCCCCGCCACAACATTATCACCTGTATTTCCCGGTATTTTAATGATCTCTGGTAATCTTGTCATAACGTTTAGTGAAGCGAGGGTATATATATGAAAGGAAACACAGGACCAAGGGTTAATGCGTTGAAAGTTAATGTCAGGAGAATGCGAAATGCACGTGCCATTTTGCCCAACGAAGTGGGAGAGGAAATGAGAGCATTAACGAACGGTTTACATGAGTCTCTTCGAGTAAATGGCTTCTTGTGTTCCGTGTTCCGATGGCTTCTTGTGTTTTGTGTTCCGATGGCTTCTTGTGTACCGTGTTCCGATGGCTTCTTGTGTTCCGTGTTCCGATGGCTTCTTGTGTTCTGTGTTCCGATGGCTTCTTGTGTTCCGTGTTCCGAATGTTCATTGTTTCGCTGCGTGTGTTCGCGTCGCACATCTGTACTTCATTGTTTGGTCTCCGTTGAAAACCATAAGACATTTATCCATTTCACTTTGCCTGTCGCTTGGTCAACATGTCTGGAGGTGTTTGGTTGGTGGAAGGCGACACTTTTCGTCTCCTCAGCTGTAGTTTTGGGGCGTTCGACCCAGCCTTTGTGTTCCGGTGAGGCGAAGTTTGGTGTTCAGGTGTTCAGGTGTTCAAGTTGTGGGTTGTAGGTGGTCAGCAGGTTTGGCGTGCAGGGGGTGCGTTCAAGTGATGGTCATAATTGGCGTTCAGATAATGTGTTCAGATGGTCAAGTTTGGCTCCAGCGTTCATTTTTCTTTCATTTTCTTTCTTTTAATAGACTGACGGATGGGTTAATATACATTTCTAAAGAGGAGGGGAAACATGACAACATGAAAGGATTATAGATATTAGTTATGACGGAGAAGTATCGCGATGTGTTCACAACCAGATTTCCGAAGCTCCGAACCAGTTGTTCGGTAGGTGTTGTTACTGAGTTTAACAACAAGCGAACCTAAGCTTCGATTATTACTTGTATACTGCTTAAGATGTTACGAACGAGGATCAGTTATTGATAATGACACAAACACAAACACACGAGCACACAAGATTGTGCGTATTATTAATATTATTATTACTATTGTTATTAATATTATTATAGTGTTGTAGGTACTAATAGTTATTATTATTATTATTATTATTATTATTATTATTATTATTATTATTATTATTATTATTATTATTATTATTTTTATTATTATTATAATTATTATTGTTATTATTATTATTATCATTATTATTATTATTATTAATATTATTATTATTATTATTATTATTATATTATTATTATTATTATTATTATTATTATTATTATTATTATTGTTATTGTTATCATTATTATTATTAGTATATTGAAAAAGTGTTAGAATTTGATTGAGCAACTCTACTGGCCCCATGAACTCAAGACTGTCTTTGTATAGAGATTCGGTGATTCATTTGTCTGATACGTGGAATCTAATACTGTATCTTTAATGACCCAACACTACTCAATGCTCTCTCGTGCCTCGTAAGGATTCAGCACTGGTCTGTTGCTGTTTGAATTCCTTTGTCAATCCTCTGTATCACCGCCGTATCCTTAAAATCGTGTTGGATTCACATAGATCACCCAGTCTTCGCCATCGATTCTCGAAATGATCCATTGATGGTGTGGTCAAAGACACTCGTAGTTTGTTGATGATTTACGCTATGTCGATGGGAAAGTTGCTCCTGCCGATGATCTCCATAGATCATAGGAAATCATTTTAGAAAGAGTTTGGTTTTAACCACGAGGAAAAATGAAACACGATAAGTCCCAAGTGCACTTTGGTGTATTACATCATCCCCTGAAGATGTGATGCTAGAAAAGGATTTGATTTTGCCGGCATAGCAAAAGGCATTTGAAGGAGACGAGAAAATGGTTGAAAAACACCATAAGAAAATAACGCCTCTCGACATGTTTTCACGAGGGGAGGGGGGGGGGGATGGTGTGTGTGTGTGTGTGTGTGTGGCTATTCATAGCAGTTGCCACGTCGCGCAATAGTGTCGCAAAGGCGACATGTATTTGAAAAGTTTGTGACAGATTATCCTATTGTGAGTGACGGTAGACTGGGAGTGTGCTGGATTTAAAATATTCGCCCTGTAATAAGCTGGCCCTCTTTGGTTATGCCCTGACAGTCCAATGTTATTTGAGAAGTATCTGTGCTCGTCCACCTTGTGGTAATTGGTAGATATTTATGCTAATGTTATGGTAATTGGTAGATATTTATGCTAATGTTATGGTAATTGGTAGATATTTATGCTAATGTTATGGTAATTGGTAGATGTTTATGCTAATGTTATGGTAATTGGTAGATATTTATGCTAATGTTATGGTAATTGGTAGATATTAATGCTAATGTTATGGTCATTGGTAGATATTTATGCTAATGTTATGGTAATTGGTAGATATTAATGCTAACGTTATGGTAATTGGTAGATATTTATGCTAGTGTTATGGTAATTGGTAGATATTTATTCTAATATTATGGTAATTGGTAGATATTTATGCTAATGTTATGGTAATTGGTAGATATTTATGCTAATGTTATGGTAATTGGTAGATATTTATGCTAATGTTATGGTAATTGGTAGATATTTATGCTAATGTTATGGTAATTGGTAGATATTTATGCTAATGTTATGGTAATTGGTAGATATTAATGCTAATGTTATGGTAATTGGTAGATATTTATGCTAGTTATGGTAATTGGTAGATATTTATGCTAATGTTATGATTACTGGTAGATAATTATGGTAGACAATCTTATGGTAATTGATAGTTACTTATGGTGGACGGTGTTATGGTAATTGGTAGATATTTATGCCATAAAGTCTCATGGGTATTGGTAGATATCAAAGCCTAAGCAATCTTGAAGTTATTGGTAGATATTATTACCTGAGAGTGTTATGTTAATTGATTAAGTATATTGATCCTGTATTGGTAAATGGTTAAGATTATCAATGATCCTGCGTGTGTAATCATGTATTGATCCATGGACAAGTTCTGTAATCTTCTGTAATTGGCGTAAACCTAGTGCTGTGATGTTACATTGGCGTAAACCTAGTGCTGTGATGTTACATTGGCGTAAACCTAGTGCTGTGATGTTACATTGGCGTAAACCTAGTGCTGTGATCTTGTATTCGTGGAAGTCTGGGTCGTGTGGGTGTGAACTCCTGATGAGGAAATGAGGAGAGAGAGAGAGAGAGAGAGAGAGAGAGAGAGAGAGAGAGAGAGAGAGAGAGAGAGAGAGAGATTAAAATAATGTGTTGGAAATTCTTTCTCTGTACTATTTTTCTTTCCCCCCCGCACCCCATCAACCCATACAAGTCCCTAGTTTAGAAATCCCCTCTTGCTGGATTTTCCAATCTCCCCCCCGGGTGTGCTGGCACTATTATCGAGGGATGTGGTTTTGCGTGCGCGTGGAGGAGCAAGTAAGTGAAACACATGAAGACAAGCGCCAGGCTACAGGCCCTTCGTGTTTAGTGAGGTTAACCATGAAAATTAGTGTTGTTTTTACTGCGCGGTTGGAAGCGGACCCCGAGTTTACAGAGAGGTTGAGGAGAATTGCTGCTCCTCCTTCCAGAAATTTGTCTTTGGTTGTGGATACAATATCATACAGCCGTTCGTGGGTGTTTCCAGTTGTGGATACAATATCATACAGCCGTTCGTGGGTGTGTCCAGGTGTGGCATTTCTTAGTACTGGTTGCTTACTGTGTAGAGGGGCGTCTTACTGGGGTGTTCTCTGGCCTCGTCTGGAAGCCTGTGCTGGAAGATAGTTTCTCGTTGAAACCTGATGCTGGAAGATGCTCTTGTCGTCCAAGCTTGTGCTCAGACGTACTTTGCCGCTGACGCTTACAGTGGATGGTGTTTTTGTCTCCGGGCTTTGAACTGGAAGGTTCTTTGACACCGAGAAATTCTTCGATAGCGAATTTTGCTCTGGATGTTTCGTTGACACTGAGTCTTTGAGTCTTTCACTGGAATATTCTTTGGCACTGAGTCTTTGAGTCTTTCACTGGAAGATTCTTTGGCACTGAGTCTTTGAGTCTTTCACTGGAATATTCTTTGGCACTGAGTCTTCCACTGGAAGGTTCTTCGACGCTGAGTCTTTCACTGGAAGATTCTTTGACGCTGAGTCTTCCACTGGAAGATTCTTTGACGCTGAGTCTTCCACTGGAAGATTCTTTGACGCTGAGTCTTCCACTGGAAGATTCTTCGACGCTGAGTCTTCCACTGGAAGATTCTTTGACGTTGAGTCTTCCACTGGAAGATTCTTTGACGTTGAGTCTTCCACTGGAAGATTCTTTGACGCTGAGTCTTCCACTGGAAGATTCTTTGGCAGTTAATCTTGAGGTGGGAGATTCAATGACCAGCCACGGTTCTGGAGGAACACAGCGGCAGTCTTCCCCAAGCATCAGTTTCTTGTATTTCTCCTTCTTCAGGAGAATAGTAACGAAGACTGTACCTCTTTTGCAGGAGGATAGCAGAGAGGACAGTTTCTCCTGCAGGAGTGTGGTAGAAGGGGACAATATCTCCTACAGGAGAGTGGCAAAAGGAACAATAGTTCCTACAGGAGAGTGGCAGAAGGGGACAATTTCTCCTACAGGAGAGTGGCAAAAGGAACAATAGTTCCTACAGGAGAGTGGCAGAAGGGGACAATTTCTCCTACAGGAGAGTGGCAAAAGGAACAATACTTCTTCCTACAGGAGAGTGGCAGAAGGGGACAATTTCTCCTATAGGAGAGTGGCAAAAGGAACAGTACTTCCTACAGGAGAGTGGCAGAAGGGGACAATTTCTCCTACAGGAGAGTGGCAGAAGGGGACAATTTCTCCTACAGGAGAGTGGCAGAAGGAATAATAGGAGAGTGAGTGGCAGAAGAGATGGTCGTTGTGGTGTTGGTGGCGATGGTGTAGCAAGCACGGCTCCTCAGGTCTCACACACTCATCCATATTGCACAGGCTATGTAAGCCGTCGCTCATTTCCCTTCTCCTCGAGGCGCCAGCCTCTCATGAACCTGCTGGACTCGTCTCCCATCGCCGCTCTCCTCACCTCGTCTCCTCGTCTACCTGCGCTTATCTCCATTACATCCCAGCGGCGGCGTCTGTCCTCTCCTTCAAAGGTCCTTCTGACAAGTTGCCTCTCTTCCCTCACGTCTTATCGCTTCCCCCTTTACGATGCCTGGGAATGAAAGAGGGAGAGGAGAGGGAAGGAGGGCTTGAGACGGGAGTAGACCAGCAGCTGCTGCTGCTGCTGCCGCCGAAGAAGGAGGAGTAAGGAAGGAAGGAAGGTCCTCTTTCTCTCTCTCTCTCTCTCTCTCTCTCTCTCTCTCTCTCTCTCTCTCTCTCTCTCTCTCTCTCTCTCCTCCGGGGGATGGGTGGGTCGTCCTCCTCCTCCTCCTCATGAACAAACATCATTAGCCTTCTCTCTTTTTATCTGGACAAGTGGTTTCAAGGGTCGTCGGTAGTCGCTTTCTGTGGAGGACTTAGTGCCCCCAGGGGGCGCGTCCCCCAAGACTACGCGGGGTAATGATGTTACTAGGGCCCCCCCCCCAAACACACCCCCCCCCCCCTTCCAAGTCTCCCCTCCTCCCCACCAGCGGGTCGAGGTCTCCCTACCTCACTTCTCCTCTACCTCAGTTGTCAACCGTCTTCCCGGCCTTCTTCCTCTTCTCTCTCGTTTGATTCAGTGTCACTACGTTTATTTCCGGGTCGTTTGTTCCACTACCCCATATGTCTCTCTCTCTCTCTCTCTCTCTCTCTCTCTCTCTCTCTCTCTCTCTCTCTCTCTCTCTCTCTCTCTCTCTCTCTTTCCTGTATTGATATTCTTTCACTTTCTGAAGATCGCTTCTACCAGTAATGTTTCGTTTTTTCAAATTATATTTTCATACATACTCCTCTTGAAAACACAGTCTGCATTTACGTTGACACAAAGTGTTTATTTTTCATTATTTTGAGATATCTTAATGTTTCTAAGTCGGTTTCTGTTCGTATATTTATGTAGATTATAGTTAAATCAAGATTTTTGCCTTCTTTCGTTCATATTAAGTCTTCTCATTTTATTTTCTCAATTTTCTTTAAATGATTTTCCACTCTCTTACTTGTGTCTATTCCTTTCCTACAGTCTTATCTGTTTTTGCTGTTTTCCTCCTCATCATGTTCTTAATCCATCACGAACTCATTCGTTTTATTTCGAGGTGTTTCATGGGATATCCGGATCTTCGGCTTTTTGATATCCGGACATCCTAAACTCATTAGATATTAACGTACATCAAGGGCAACGCCATTGACGTGTTAGGATCTTGAAATTCGACCTTTGTGATTAAAGTTAACAGTCTATTGTGAAGCGCCTGTGTGTCTGTGGCTCCCTCAGTGCATTATATGAAGTCTGGTTTTCGTGGGTCATTTGGCTTCTGCTGTTGTTCTTGTATATATATCCCAATCACCTCGTTCCTCATGTGTTTTTTACGTTATCATAAATCGCCCTTCATCCGCTTTCCCTGACTTGCCTCCTCTTTCGTAGTAGCTCATGTTCATCCGTCTCTTCTGCTCAGTTATCTCCCTTTACATCCATCTCCCCAACTCATACCTCTACTCATCTATCTCCCCAACTCATACCTCTACTCATTCATCTCCCCAGCTCGTGCCTCTTCTCACCCATCTCCCCAACTCATACCTCTGCTCATCCGTCTCCCCTTCACCCATCTGACCAGCCACCCACAAATCTCGTCCTCTCAGTACCTTCTTCAACCAACTCTCCTCCCGTCATCCACTCCTCATCCACTTTCCCATCATCCAGCATCACCCACACCTTTACCTCTCCAAGCCCACCCCTCTCCCCCTTCTCTTAGATTACCTGTCATTAACCTACCTACCGTCCAGACATTACCCTAGTCATCTTAATCTCCCCATCTCTTTTCTCCCCTTCTTATTTACGTTAGTAACTTCCCACCCCATGTTCTCCACACACACACACACACACACACACACACACACACACACACACACACACACACACACACACACACACACATACACACAAACACACACACATTCATCCGCCGTATTTCATGCCTTCTTCTTAGCCCCCCCTTATTTTTCCATTCCTCTCTTTTCCATCTTCGTTTTCAATATTCCTCTCCTTCTTCCATCTTTCTCGCCCCCTTTATCTCATTCTCCTTTTCCTTCTCTGCCTTCACTCATTCTCTCCCTCATATTCCCCCTCTTCTCCCATTATCTTCTCCTTCTTCTCTCTCTCTCTCTCTCTCTCTCTCTCTCTCTCTCTCTCTCTCTCTCTCTCTCTCTCTCTCTCTCTTCGTCCTCCTTTCCTCCGTTCCCACTTCGCCTGGGGGGCGGCGGGCTGGCTCCCTCTCTCTCTCCTCCTACTCCTCGTTCCACTTGTCCCTCCCACTTGACCCCTCCTTCCCACCCTCTCCCACCGAGCTCTCCTTCCCACTTCACCCATCCCACTTCACGTGGAAGGGACACTAAGCCAGATAATGAGTCAAGACTCCGCTGAAGACGACTGTAATCCCTGAAGAAACTTCATAATATATAATATATATATACTGAAGGCGAGCACTTGCTCTCAACCATCCCTCTCTACCGTCCCGTCCCTGTTCCCTCCCATTATCCATTTCGTTCCCGTTCCATTTCCCCTCATTTATCGGTCTCTTCCTGTTCCTCCACTATCGTCCTGTTCCTTTTCCCTCCCCCCTTTATCATTCTGGTGTTTCTCAATTATCGTTCTGTTCCATTTTTCCCTTGAAACATTATCATCCTCTTCCTCGATTACCCTTCCGTCCCTCATCCCCCATTATCATTCTGCTATTCCACGAATTAAAGTTCTGTTCCTGTTCCCCCCATAAACGTTTCGTTCCAGTTCCCCTAGAAACGTTTGAAGGAACGTTCCCTGTATAGCAATGTTTCTCAGCCAGAAACTGGGTTTTTTTTTTCTAGATAATAACACTTCACTCGCTCAAACGTTCTTCTGCCGGTTTATCATCTCATGAACGTTCCTCAGCCACTAACGTTCCGCAGCCACAAACGTTCTTCAGCCACTAACGTTCCTGAACCACTAACGTTCCGCGGCCACTAACAACGTTCCTTAACCACAAACGTTCCTCCCACAACAACGACTCTCGTAGAAGAACGTTTCTTAAAACGTTTACCCTCCTAAAGCAACTAACTGTGCAGTGACGTTCTCCCACAGTTACGGGTGTCCCACAGTAATATTCTCCCACTTTAACTCTTCATTATCTTTCTCCCCTTATTAATCTCCCACAGACATTTTTCTTCCCCACAGCCACGTTTTTTTTCTCAGTGCTGCAGCGTGCCACACAAACGTTCATTTCATACTAACGTTTATCCCACATTAATGTACGTATCTTAGGGAATTGCCTCCCATAGCAACGTTTCTCCCATGGTAATGTATGACTCTTAATCGCGTGTCTCTCCCATAGTGTCTTTTCGCCGTTCGCAAACGTTCGTGCCATAGGACTCCAACACAAACGTTTCCTCCAACGTAATATCCCCACCCACGCATAAAACGTTCCTTCCATCTTGATGTTCTTCTGATGAACAATTTTGAGAACAATGAGCACTTTATCCACATGTTCTTCTGATGAGTTATTTTCATAATGTCCACTTTATCCACATGTTCTTATGATGAGTTATTTTCATAATGTCCACTTTATCCACATGTTCTTATGATGAGTTATTTTCATAATGTCCACTTTATCCACATGTTCTTATGATGAGTTATTTTCTGAACAATGTCCACTTTATCCACATTTTCTTCTTGTGAACTGTTTTCATAACAATGTTCACTTTATCCACATGTTCTTATGATGAGTTATTTTCATAACAATGTTCACTTTATTCACATGTTCTTATGATGAGTTATTTTCTGAACAATGTCCTCTTTATCCACATGTTCTTATGTGAGTTATTTTCTGAACAATGTCCACTTTATCCACATTTTCTTCTTGTGAACTGTTTTCATAACAATGTTCACTTTATCCACATGTTCTTATGATGAGTTCTTTTCCCAACAATGTCCACTTTATCCACATGTTCTTCCGATGAACTATTTTCATAACAATGTTCACTTTATCCACATGTTCTCCTGATGAGTTGTTTTCTGAACAACGTCCACTTTACTCTCATGTTCTTCCCTTAATGCAGTTCTTGCGCCGCCCGGAAGAACATTTCCTGCATTCCCCCACACACACACACACACATCATTCGACGGGCCATTTATCCATTCTTGGCTTTTATACTGTTACTTATGACACTAGCGATTTTTTCCCCTCCTGTCGTTTAAAACCTTTAAATACGAGGGTACGACCCTTGAGCACGACGATATGCGACCCTTGAGCACGACGGTATACGACCCTTGAGCACGACGGTATACGACCCTTGAGCACGATGGTATACGACCCTTGAGCACGACGGTGTACGACCCTTGAGCACGACGGTATACGACCCTTGAGCGCGACGGTATACGACCCTTGAGCACGACGGTGTACGACCCTTGAGCACGACGGTATACGACCCTTGAGCACGACGGTATACGACCCTTGAGCACGACGGTGTACGACCCTTGAGCACGACGGTATACGACCCTTGAGCACGACGGTGTACGACCCTTGAGCACGACGGTATACGACCCTTGAGCACGACGGTATACGACCCTTGAGCACGACGGTATACCAACCTTGAGCACGACGGTACGACCCTTGAGCACGACGGTACGACTGTTAGAGTTTATAGCACGACTTTTTCGACCCATAAGGGTAGTAGTTAGAAGGTTGCACCGTCGTACTCGAAGATCGTACCGTCGTGCTCAAGGGTCGTATACCGTCGTGCTTAAAGGGGTCGTATATACATAGTAAGAGTCTATATGGTCGTTGAAGGTGTTGAAGACTGTTCAAGTGGTGGTTCTAAACTATCATTAACGTCCTTCAAATGACCCCTAACAGCTGATTAGCGCACACCCAGATGACCAGCCAACTCACCAATGGACGACCTGAAGGGTTAAAGTTGCCTAGACGGTGATGGTTAAATGGGTAGGTTGGGTGTTTAGGGCTTTAGACTATTCAACCACCAGGGTCATTAAGGGTCAATATTAAGCTGTACATTAACCAGTCGAAATAGTCTTTTGAATTCCTTCTTGGGATAAGATAATTGTAAGCCACTTACACACGCACTCTGCCTGTGACTCATGTTTTTGATGGCTTATCCGTCTGTTTCTGTCTGTGATCCTGATTATTTCCGCCTATTTTTTTTGTTCAAAGTTGTCATAGATTTTTATTACGCCATGTGTTACAACTGCAGTTAAAAAGTCACAAAGTTTTAAAAGATTTTAATTTTTTTTCTTCTCTTTTTTCCATTAAGTTCTTTTACTGTGCTATGCTCTGTTTTTTTTTTTCTTCTTTTAATTTTTTTGCAAACATTTTAAGGCCTTCAGAATTTGACCTTTCACCATCTCTCTCTGTCATTTCCATTTCATAAACTTATTATGTATTTTGATATATTTTTCGCCTTTTTGGCTTTGATTTGATCATCCTCCACTACACAGCTTTCAGTGACAGACTTTGCTCCAGGAATTTTTAGTTTCGGATTAGGTAATTGCCTTTTAATTTCGAAAGGGAAGGTTGTCACACACACACACACACACACACACACACGCACACACACACACACACACACACACACACACACACACACACACACACACACTGGTGGGGGTCCCCATCTCTTGAACTTTTAGTAATGTACATTTTTTTTAAATGTTCAAATACTGTCGGCATTTAGTGTTTCGTCACTCTTAGTTTAATGTTATCTAAGAATGTTCTGGCAATTGAATGCCCTAATCAAGGGCATCTCATTAAACGCTCTAGATGCTCATTTCATCGACCAAACTCTAGGAGGAGGATGAACAGCTGGGTTGACTGTGGGCTAATTCATTTGCCTAGAGCCCTAAAACAATGAGATTGAGCTTAATCCATTCATCCACCACCTTAAAAGTATGAGGGTAAGCTCGGATATGGTGGTTTGAACTTGACCTTTTCTCCTAAAAAACCAGGTCAAAGGTCACGGCAGCACACTGGAGGGTCGTGAAGATCGCGGTCAAGAGTCACAAAGTCGGTTTTTTTAAGGCCTTTTTAAGGGCCTTGATCCCTGTGCCATCCCAGAAATATCTGGTTCCAGCTTATGTCCCCTTAATCACTGTCCTAACTAATGACCCCTTAATTAATCCCCCCTTGGCTGATCTTTAGCTCCCCCTCCTCCCCCCTCCCTCCTTGTATCTTACTCTTTTCTCCCTTATCATTCAGTCTCTGCTCCCATGCAGTCGTCTTTACTCCCATACAGTCCAGTCTTTGCTCCCAAAATTGAGCAATCTTTACTCCCCAGTATTGTAGTCTTTACACCCCAATATTGTAGTGTTTACACCCCAATATTGTAGTCTTTACACCCCAATATTGTAGTCTTTACACCCCAATATTGTAGTGTTTACACCCCAATATTGTAGTGTTTACACCCCAATATTGTAGTCTTTACACCCCAATATTGTAGTGTTTACACCCCAATATTGTAGTCTTTACACCCCAATATTGTAGTCTTTACTCCCCAATATTGTAGTGTTTACTCCCATATGACAGTTGCTGGTAAATGTACATGAAAATACGTGATGTTTGGCTCCGTATTCCACCATTATTGGGTTTGTCGTAGTGTCTGGTAAGGCATGTAGAGAGGGAACAGGAGCTGTAGCGAAGGAGAGAGAGAGAGAGAGAGAGAGAGGAGGGAAGGAGAGAGAGAGAGAGAGAGAGAGGGGGGGGAGGGAAAGAGAGAGAGTGGGGAGGGAGAGAGAGAGAGAGAGAGAGAGAGAGAGAGAGAGAGAGAGAGAGAGAGAGAGAGAGGAGGGAGGGTGTGTGGGGGGCACTTTATCCCAGCTGGTGGGGGGGTGATGGGGGGTAGTGCTCAGCTGAGTGCAAAATTACAAGTTTTTCTCTGCTGGCGGCGGCTGTGTTGCCTTCCCTGTAACACAAGAGAAATCTTGTGTTGCGTGGCTTTTGGAACACTGTAGGAGAGGGGGGGGGGGGGGGCGTGCTTCTGTCTGTGTTGTAGGTATTGTTTCTTATCTTGTGTTGTATTGGAAGACTGTGGTTCTCGAGTCTGGTGTGTTGCGAGTGTTTTTATAGACGGTGGGAGAGGGTTGCTTTTTGTGTTGCCTGTGTTGCAGTGGTTGTGTTGTGCTTGTGGAGCGCGGAGGAAGATGTTGTATTGTTCTTGTTGTGTTGTGTTGTGTTGTTGGTGTTTTTGTATTTCGAATTATTTGTACTTAATTACACGGTAATGATTGGCCTTCTGTAGTTGTCACTGTTTTGAGTATATATATATATATATATATATATATATATATATATATATATATATATATATATGTATATGGAAAGAGGGGCAAGTATGAAGTCTGTTGGGGATGAAAGAGCTTGGGAAGTGAGTCAGTTGTTGTTCGCTGATGATACAGCGCTGGTGGCTGATTCATGTGAGAAACTGCAGAAGCTGGTGACTGAGTTTGGTAAAGTGTGTGAAAGAAGAAAGTTAAGAGTAAATGTGAATAAGAGCAAGGTTATTAGGTACAGTAGGGTTGAGGATCAATTCAGTTGGGAGGTGAGTTTGAATGGAGAAAAACTGGAGGAAGTGAAGTGTTTTAGATATCTGGGAGTGGATCTGGCAGCGGATGGAACCATGGAAGCGGAAGTGGATCATAGGGTGGGGGAGGGGGCGAAAATTCTGGGAGCCTTGAAGAATGTGTGGAAGTCGAGAACATTATCTCGGAAAGCAAAAATGGGTATGTTTGAAGGAATAGTGGTTCCAACAATGTTGTATGGTTGCGAGGCGTGGACCATGGATAGAGTTGTGCGCAGGAGGATGGATGTGCTGGAAATGAGATGTTTGAGGACAATGTGTGGTGTGAGGTGGTTTGATCGAGTGAGTAACGTAAGGGTAAGAGAGATGTGTGGAAATAAAAAGAGCGTGGTTGAGAGAGCAGAAGAGGGTGTTTTGAAATGGTTTGGTCACATGGAGAGAATGAGTGGGGAAAGATTGACCAAGAGGATATATGTGTCGGAGGTGGAGGGAACGAGGAGAAGAGGGAGACCAAATTGGAGGTGGAAAGATGGAGTGAAAAAGATTTTGTGTGATCGGGGCCTGAACATGCAGGAGGGTGAAAGGAGGGCAAAGAATAGAGTGAATTGGAGCGATGTGGTATACCGGGGTTGACGTGCTGTCAGTGGATTGAATCAGGGCATGTGAAGCGTCTGGGGTAAACCATGGAAAGCTGTGTAGGTATGTATATTTGCGTGTGTGGACGTATGTATATACATGTGTATGGGGGTGGGTTGGGCCATTTCTTTCGTCTGTTTCCTTGCGCTACCTCGCAAACGCGGGAGACAGCGACAATGCAAAAAAAAAAAAAAAATAGTGATTGTAATAGTAGTAGTAGTAATAGTAATAGTAGTAGTAATAGTGATTGTAATAGTAGTAGTAGTAGTAATAGTAGTAGTAATAGTTATTGTAATAGTAGTAGTAGTAGTAGTAATAGTAGTAGTAGTAGTTATTGTAATAGTACTAGTAGTAATAGTAGTAGTAGTAGGAGGAGGAGGAGGAGTAATATTGTCCCTGTACTGCAGAATACACGTTGCCTTCGTGACGTCAAAGCCAACGGTGCATCGAAGGATGAAACGGTGTGTGAGGAGGCGAAAACCATCCTCTTTTCACACAGGAAAACACCACAGTTTTACCAGCTGCGCACGTCAGCCACACACCCCCATTCCTCTCGTCTCTGTGCCTCCTCCTCCTCCTTCCTTTCCTCCTCTTCTTCTATTCCTTTGGCTTCTTTCTCCTCCTCATTCTTCTCATCTTCTCCCCTGCTCCCTCCTCCTCCTCTAACGCCTTCTTCTTCTTCTTCTTCTTCTTCTTCTTCTTCTTCTTCTTCTTCTTCTTCTTCTTCTTCATATCTTCCCTCTGCCCTTCGTCGTCTTCCTCCTTTTCTTTCTCCTTGTCTTCCCTCCTCTTTCTCCATCTCCTTTTACTTGATCTCCTCCTCCTCCTCTTCCTCTCTCTCCTTTTCTTGGTCCTTATCTTCATCTCCTCCTCCTCTTCCTCCTCATTCTCATCCTGTTCTTGCTTCTTATCTTCCCTCATCTTTCTCCTCCTCCTATTATTACACCTCCTCCTTCTCTCCTCTCCCCTCCTCTCATCTTCTCTCCTCTCCCCTCCTTTCATCTTCTCTCCTCTCCTCTCCCCTGCTCTCATCTTCTCTCCTCTCCTCTCCTCTCATCTTCTCTCCTCTCCCCCCTCCTCTCATCTTCTCTCCTCTCCTCTCCCCTCCTCTCCCCTCCTCCTCTTACAGGAACACAGTTGTAATTACGTCATCTGTCTCTCAGTCTGCTCCTCCATCCACGCTCGGGTTTCATGGGAAAGGCAGATAACAGAAGACCTGATGGTCCGTGACGAGATTATCTGGTGTAGAACGGTACGTGTGAGACACACACACAACAGAAGACCTGATGGTCTGTGACGAGATTATCTGGTGTAGAACGGTACGTGTGAGACACACACACAACAGAAGACCTGATGGTCCGTGACGAGATGTTCTACTGGAGGACCGTACATGGGGGAGACACGTAACAGAAGACCTGATGGTCTATGGCGAGATGTTCTATTGTGGGACATTAAGAGTATAAACATAGACAGGGCTGGATGGGATGAACTGTAGGTTCGGCGCTCAGAAGTTAGGTGGGTAATGGAGAGGTCATTTGATGAGTTAAGGGGTCGACAAGGTTAAAGGTCGAGGTCAAAGGACTGGGGTCATCTGTTGTGTGGTTCCTGTTCTTTCCTGTCATACGCCTGATTGTGATCAGAATTTCTGCATGCGGTCTCTGTGGACAAGATAGCTTTGCATGACCTGATTGGGGTCATAGGTCACACACACACACACACACACACACACCCTATGCTTCGTCATTTCCTTGGCTTTGAATCCGCGATGGTACCATCTTGTTCAAGGGTCGTACCGTCGTGCTCAAGGATCATACTGTCGTGTTCAAAGCGTCGTACCGTCGTGCTCAAATGATCGTACCGTCGTGCTCAAATGATCGTACCGTCGTGCTCAAATGATCGTACCGTCGTGCTCAAATGATAGCACCGTCGTGCTCAAATGATCGTACCGTCGTGCTCAAATGATCGTACCGTCGTGCTCAAATGATCGTACCGTCGTGCTCAAATGATCGCACCGTCGTGCTCAAATGATCGCACCGTCGTGCTCAAATGATCGTACCGTCGTGCTCAAATGATCGTACCGTCGTGCTCAAATGATCGTACCGTCGTGCTCAAATGATCGCACCGTCGTGCTCAAATGATCGCACCGTCGTGCTCAAATGATCGCACCGTCGTGCTCAAATGATCGTACCGTCGTGCTCAAATGATCGTACCGTCGTGCTCAAATGATCGTACCGTCGTGCTCAAATGATCGCACCGTCGTGCTCAAATGATCGTACCGTCGTGCTCAAATGATCGCACCGTCGTGCTCAAATGATCGTACCGTCGTGCTCAAATGATCGCACCGTCGTGCTCAAATGATCGCACCGTCGTGCTCAGAGTTCTTACCCTGGCGTTTAAAGGATTCGTAGAGGGATGATTTAAAGGATTAATAAAGGAGTGATGTTACTGTCGACTGGCCTCTGTCCCCTTCTGGGTAAAGCCAATCTCTGGTAATTACCCATTTGCTCAACTATCACCACCCCCCCTCCCTCGACCCATTCCACGTTCGTTTGTCCATACGTTCATACGTGTTAATGATCCAATTTATATTTTTTTTCCCTGTTTTTTTTGGGGGGAGGAGGGGAGGGGGGAGGGGAAGGTTTAGAGAGACAGGATCGTGTTTATGTGAACATTTTGTCCTTTTAGGATATGGCTGGACGGGAGGCGTCAGGGTCGTGAGAGAGAGAAAGAGAGAGAGAGAGAGAGAGAGAGAGAGAGAGAGAGAGAGGGAGAGAGAGAGAGAGACTGCGCGCAAAGTAGTGAACGATAGATTAGAAAAAAAAAACTTGTCATAAAAAGTTCACTTAGGTCGAAATTTTATGATAACTGAAACTCGCCAGCACTCGAGGCTGAGACGTTTTATGGCCGGCTGAAGTGTAGCTCCTGAAGATCAAGGTCTGGGGGAGGAGGTGACGAGAGGAAGTTGGAGGTTAACATCGGATCTGGAGGGGAGAGGAGGAAGGCTTTTTTGGTGATGGTGAGGTTGCCCATGGAGAAGTCCTTCAGGAAAAGGAAGAACATTAACTTTCACCCATTTAAGGTTGAAGGCCATTTTTTCTTATTTGGAAATGGTCACATTATGTATATACATAGAATTGTCGTTACTAATGATGCTTGGAAATTGAATCTACGATTGTATTTTCCATTGTCCTTTCCAGGGTTTTTTTTTGGTCTTTCCTTATTTATATACACTCCCTGGCGACTCTGAAAACTTTGTTGTCACTGTAAGGAAAGAGAAGATGAAATTACTAAAACTACCCTCAACACATGTGTGTAATTATATTTAGCATTTACTTAACTGTGAGAGAATTCAGTGCATCTGAGAACTAGATGACTAGAGACGACAAGTCTTGAGTCTTCTTAGTCGCCTACGTCTATATCTAACGGGTGTCAGAACTGCAATAGGGACGCCAACGGAGAGGTTAATAAGCCTTAACTAGATGGGAATAATACTTGTTTACTTTTATATAGTCTCCCCTGACATCAGTCTGAAAGGGTCTTTTTCTCAAAGTTTAGAAATAAGTCCAACTGCATTTTGATTCTAGAAATGCACTGCACCATTGCTTTTAAGCTATACTTGGGGTTAAGGTTAGATTCTGTGCATTTTCTGTCTGGGAATGTATAGAGTCAGAAATGTTCTAATTGTCAATTCTGACGAGAAAGATTTGGTACTTGCAGTTTAATGATATGGTTCGCAGGCAGTTTGTGTGCAGGTCTGGATGATCAGTGCCAACTGGCATAATATGTTGGATACACACTGCCCATCGTCTGAGCGAGGTGGACGTGGATGATTTCCTGAGCTCTGCAGGACAGAAGGAACTCCTTGGGGCAGGAAGTATCAACTGACTGCTATATCTCTTCCTTTTGTCTCCCGCTGATGATGTGATGATTACACGAAAGTGCACTTGGGAACTTACCGTGTTTCATTTCCCCGTGGGTTAGAAGGAATATATATATATATATATATATATATATATATATATATATATATATATATATATATATATATATATATATATATACATATATATGCCTGTTAGTTGTTCCTAAGTGAACCTATTTATTAGCCTCAATGTGGAGTGCATTGCTCATCTTGAAGCCGCTCCAGCACACAACTGGAACGCTGGAGCGCTGATACCCCCCTAATCATAGTCGCGCCACAAGAACACGGCCGAGTTATGGGATAATCGCACGACGACGCGACGGCAAACGAGGCAGATATGCTTGAATTATTGGCACACACACACACACACACACACACACACACACACACACACACACACACACACACACACACACAGCAGCAGTTTTGCCAGTAAACCTGTATGTATGCATGGTACATAGACCGAGCGGCTGTTGTACATATATTAATTACAATATGTTGGAGTCATAAGCTCAGGAAATTAATTAACACGATGGATATTATGTGCGGGGCGTTAGGGAGGTCAAGGTGGTGTTTTTGGAGTACATTCCAGGTCTCTGTGTCTGGAAACCCCTGAAGCCTTCATGGCATAGACACACAGGCCAGGTCTCTCTTGTATATCACGTCAGAAGACATTAATCACTCATTTTCCTCATTAACTTGTGGTGGTCGTCAAGAGCAGAGACACTGTGGTGGCGTATGTATTGCGTGTGTGTGTGTGTGTGTGTGTTTAAGAAGTTGTTGACTAAAAGATTTAAGTTTATTAAGCGTATATAAAGAGATTTTTCCCTAGCTTCCCCCGTGGGGTAGGACAGTCTCTGGTTATAGGAGTTTATATAGGAGGTTTCTGGAGTCTGAAAAGAGACTGTCAGATTTAAGCTCGTGTTTCCCCATAATTCATGGCGTTCATGGGGGACTTCATGCGTTGGCTCTGGGCATGTGAGTCGTGAGTGTGCGAAGGTGAAATTAAAAAACCCGATTTACGAGACGAGTTTTGCCATGGGCTGGCGAAATGGGCTGTTTGCGAAACAAGCGTTCGTCTGAATTCATTTCCCTCGCGGAGTCAAATGTCGATTTACCGTAGAGCAACAGTTGTTCATAACTCATGGTCCTCATAGGGGTTCGACGTCCTTAAAATGTCTCTCCGTATTGTATCTTGTGTCGGGCACTCTGTCACCCGTTTTCTTAAGGTCTTAAGGTAATTTGTCCTCACATCTTCATGTATCAAGCCCTTCTCACGACTCACTTAAGACCCCTTCTCTCCTCCTCCTCCTGCCATGGATCCTCCTTGGCTATATTTCTTAACTGCTGTAGTGGTTTTTATTTTTTTTATATACCCCTAACCTTGGAGCCAGGTCTTCCATCGCTTCATCCGCGTCTCAAAAGGAAGTCTGCGAGGGCGCTGACCACGACGGCTCCCTCAGATATCTTGTTCTACAAAACCTACCGACACACCCTCCTCCTCAACCTCCCTTTATTCGTTGAGCGTTGAAGGTGGGGAGGGAAAAGAGAGCCCTTCTCCTCTCCCCCTCCCCATCGCAAATTTTCACGGGAATGGTTCACTTGAGATTACACAGATGGTCGTCCTTCACGGATGGTGAAGACACGTGTTTCTCGTAGTAAATCCAGAGAGAGAGAGAGAGAGAGAGAGAGAGAGAGAGAGAGAGAGAGAGAGAGAGAGAGATCCCCTCTCTCCCACTCCTCTCTCTCTCTGTCTCTCTCTCGCGCGCGCACACGCCATTGGGTCCATCATGCAGTGGCGAACCGAAGGACGCGAGGCCATGGCTATATCTGTGTGCATCTATCTATTATTTGTTTGTTTGTTTATCCATTGATATATCTACCTGTATCCTCTATCTATTCATTTGTCTATGATTCCTCCAGCTGTCTGTATGCCTGTCTGTCTCACTCTGTTTCTAGATTTCGTGAGGTGGTGTAATTATGTAAAAGAAAGCCAAGACCAGCGAACAAAGTTAATGATGCTTTTGAACTATTGAGGTTTTGAAGTTAGTTAATGTGCTGTGGTGTTTTCTGGGTTTGATATGACGAAAAAAGAAATACTCACTGTAAATTTGTTGAAAGTAAACATTAATTAACATTAAGATTAACCTTCGTAAATAGCTATGAATGGAGAAAGGTGTTCGATAGGATCTGTAAGATGTTCAAATGTAGTTTAGATTTGTGTAATGATGGATTATGGTTGTTATATAGAAGCCTTCTGTAGCCCTACCTCCCATATAGGGCCCCGTATATCCTCTGCTTGAGCCAGCTTAAACCCTGTTAATTCCTCTGTTAATTCCTCTGTTCGTTTCTAGATGGACCCACCGTTACCTGCCTGGAGAAACCTTTCTTTTTCTCCTCCTTCTTTTTCTTCTTCATGATGTGGTCTTAACCCCCGTCTCGCATTAGAGGCCTGTCTATCTCTCCCCGCCCTTACAGATTTCTGTCCATTCTCTGGGGAGTATCTGGGGAGGGTTGGGTCAGTGATCGCCCCTATAATGAGTCGTATATATAAATATATTTATATATACCCTCCCTCCTCACACACAGACACACTCAAGCTGTTTATCTTTCTCAGGTGGCCCCCCCTAATTATTCCCAGAGGAAGTTATTCTTTAGGAAGCCTTGACTATCCCCTTAGGTAATTTCCTCCCCAGCCCCTCTCTCTCTCTCTCTCTCTCTCTCTCTCTCTCTCTCTCTCTCTCTCTCTCTCTCTCTCTCTCTCTCTCTCTCTCTCCCCAAGCGACCCAGTTAGCCCTTCTCCCTCTGGTCTTGGCAGAGAGACAAAAGAAACTCGGAAGACATATTTACCTTCTTCTTATTTCCTGCCTCAAACTTGCCTCCCCTTAATTGGATGCTCGAGTTCCTTCACGTATAAAGCCAGCACATGGCATCAGGAACTACTCCTGGGCTTTACTCAGGCGTTGTGGCTCTCTTAAAAAGGATCAAATCCCTTGCTTTTGCATGTTATAAAAGATCAAATCCCTTGCTTTTGCATGTTATAAAGGATTAGATCCCTTGCTTTTGCATGTTGTAAAGGATCAGATCCCTTGCTTTTGCATGTAATAAAGGATCAGATCCCTTGTTTTTGCATATTGTAAAGGATCAGATCCCTTGCTTTTACATATTAAAAAGGATCAGAACCCTTGCTTTTGCAGTTATAAAGGATCAGATCCCTTGTTTTTTGCATATTGTAAAGGATCAGATCCCTTGCTTTTGCATGTTGTAAAGGATCAGATCCCTTGCTTTACATATTAAAAAGGATCAGATCCCTTGCTTTTGCATAGCTTTTAGAATACGGTTTACTCTTAATTTACTCTTAAATCTACGACCTGCGGTTCGTCATCTGGAAATATAGAAACACGTGGTGACACTGGGTCTTGCTGAATCCAAGGTGGATGGTTGATCCAGACGAGTATAAGACGAGTCAAAGATATCCAGACAAATTATCTGTATCCAGTTCATACCAGCGGGTCATTGTCCTTCTCTCCAGCTGCAGAGGAAGGCAAGGGTTTCCTCTATACATCTGGAACTCTTTGCTGGAACTCGTCTTGCGAAGTGTGTGCCAAATCCTCTTTGCTCTGAATACGAGTCATTCTCTCGGTGCAAAATGCTTATGTTTGTTTATCCGCTCGGTACGATATTCTTTCGCAGTTCTGCTTCCGTTAGTTGAATTACCTTCAAGAGATCCCTTGTGTGTGTGTGTGTGTGTGTGTGTGTGTGCGTGTGTGTGTGTGTGTGTGTGTGTGTTGGTGTTTATGTGTGTGTGTGTGTGGGTGTGTGTGTTGGTGTTTATGTGTTTGTGTGTGTGTGTGTGTGTGTTGGTGTTTATGTGTTTGTGTGTGTGTGTGTGGGTGTGTGTGTGTGTGTGTGTGTTGGTCTTTATGTGTGTGTGTGTGTGTGTGTGTGTGTGTGTGTGTGTGTGTGTGTGTGTGTGTGTTGTTGGTGTTTATGTGTTTGTGTGTGTGTGTGTGTGTTGGTGTTTATGTGTTTGTGTATGTGTGTGTGTGTGTGTGTGTGTGTTGGTGTTTATGTATGTGTGTGTGTGTGTGTGTGTTGGTGTTTATGTATGTGTGTGTGTGTGTGTGTGTGTGTGTGTGTGTGTGTGTGTTGGTGTTTATGTATGTGTGTGTGTGTGTGTTGGTGTTTATGTATGTGTGTGTGTGGTGTTGTGTGTGTTGGTGTTTATGTATGTGTGTGTGTGTGTGTGTGTGTGTGTGTGTGTGTGTGTGTGTGTGTGTTGTGTTATGTATGTGTGTGTGTGTGTGTGTTGGTGTTTGTTGTGTTTGTGTGTGTGTGTGTGTGTTTGTGGGGTGTGTGTTGGTGTTAGTATGTGTGTGTGTGTGTGTGTGTGTGGTTGTGTGTGGTGGGTGATTAAAATGTGTGTGTGGTGTGTGGTGTGAGTGATGTGGAGGGGAATGGTTAGGATTTAAGACTGATTCTCTAGGCTGAGTCTTCAACTTCCTACACCATATTGTCATATCCATTTCAATTTTTTTTTTACCTTTAAATACTTGACTAAAGTTGTATTTGAAGTTCTGTACATCCTCTGAGCTGACCAGGGGCAATGGATTCGTCGTGCTCAAGGGCGTATACCGTCGTGCTCAAGGGTCGTATACCGTCGTGCTCAAGGGTCGTATACCGTCGTGCTCAAGGATCGTATACCGACGTGCTCAA
>NC_092279.1:6820043-6840043 GCF_036320965.1 Panulirus ornatus
ATTTGAACCCTCCTGTAATGTGTGTGTGTGTGTGTGTGTGTGTGTGTGGTGATATTCAACCTAATATATGAGAGGGAAAAAAAGATAGTTATGATTTAGTACGATCGCTTTGATGACGCTGACTTTTATAATTGCCCCGTCGTTAGATCACTGCGAAAATGAGAGGTGGTTGGGAGGGAGGGAAACTTAACTTTCCAGAATTCGTATAACTAATGAGGAAAAATATATCATTTTTTTTTTTTTTAGCTCGTAAATGTAATTGGGACTGACACCGGTTATCATGCATTTTGTAGCACACGTGTTCGGGATAAATCTGGAAATGTAATTCGTGAATTCTGGCGCGAGGGAATTATATTTTGTGTGTGTGTGTGTGTGTGTGTGTGTGTGTGTGTGTGTATGAAAATCTTAGGCCAGTCATGATAATTCTTTGGGGTGTGGGGGGTGGGTGTGTCATGATTCTAAAGATGTTGGTGTATTGTCATTTCGTATAGTAACATGTTACTCCATCAATATAAATATTCATTCAGCTTATCACATCACGAACGTAGCTCTTACGCCCTAGAGTTGACCTTCCTCCATAGTTTAGACTGGGAAGATATACCGCGTCTGACGTAAAAACGCATGAGCACCTACACACACCCCTTGCATGACCCCGGAGGGTCCCATCCGTTGGACGTGGCTGGCTGCTGCAGCGCTGCAGGACCTCCACGTAGGGGGGGGGGGGGATAATTCTGTGGTAGGAATGTACAAGTATGTGAGCTTAAATGAAGTGATGCTGTTACCTTGTGCTCATCACTTTTATACATTACGAATCGCATTAACTACTAGAATAACATTGGATTATATTCTTTTTAGATTCCTTTTTTTATTGGCCAGGTCATATGAAATACACGCTCATATATTTATTAAGCGGGGTATTTATGATTACATTTAAATGATCGTACTTATTGTGAAATGTAATCGTAAGATTGCTTAAGAACCAGTTTGATTTGGAGAATTAGCCTCTGCACTCTCTCTCTCTCTCTCTCTCTCTCTCTCTCTCTCTCTCTCTCTCTCTCTCTCTCTCTCTCTCTCTCTCTCTCTCCCCCACAGTAAGACGAAGAGGGGGGTGGTAGGTCTGTTTTTGGTAAACAGATGAGAGAAGTAGTTCATATATCAAGTGCGCTGGTTCGATCCCTTATGGCTTTACTGCCTGGTCCAAACCTTGAGGATTTTGCATGTCGAGAAACGAACACCTTTGAAATATGAATCGCCAGTTAATGAGACCTTCTAGAAAACGGGGTGGGGTTGTTGTTGTTGTGGCTTAGGGGGTGGGGATGGGGGATGGGGGGGTCGTTGTTTACCTGGAACAGACTTAAGACTCGTGGATGACCCTGGAGGACTGATTTACAGCTGAAGATGAGAACGTGCGGTGGAGAGGAGGAAGAGAAAGAAAACGGGGTTGTTGGTCCGGTTATGAGACGCAAGATGGCGTCCTCAGTTTTGGTTTGGGTTGCAAACGAGAAACACACGCGTTATCATCAATGCACGTCCGTCCTCGGGACTGTTTTCGAGTCCTTCCTTGGGCATTGATAAGGGAAGTAGGTTGATTAAACCATGTCTTTAAAGGTGTAACCCATTAAGGGCCATAGTCCTCATATTACCTATATGGCGAAAGTCTTTATTGTCATTGATCTCACGAGTGAGATTGGACTATAGTAACTGGGTATTCGACCTGAGTGATCATCACTTTATCTATGACCAGAGGATTGTCGTCTTAAAAGACGCGGACTGGAAAGCTCTTGGCGCTGGATTAGCATTGTCTTCAGTGTAGAATGAGTGGACGTGGTATGAGCTGATGAACTCCCACCTCTCTACTGAACCAGTTGCTGACCAGACATTTTTTTTCACCTATTGCATCGGGAAGAGAAAACGGGTGGTTGAGATTATCGAATTATATTTTTCTCTGAGGTGACGTAAACACGACGAGTGTTTCAAAGTGTGAAATTACATTCGAAAAAGAAGGTGATATTCCTCCCCTTTCCCTGTATGGCACATTACCACAAAACATTTAGACATAAACCAATGAACAGCGTTAGATATGTATATGTTCTGTGGATAAACTACATATGTGCTTTATGACGCTATTTCTATCCTTATTCACTTCCTTTCACCAGACATATGGACAGCCTTTTGACCACACTTCTAGTTCCCATGAAAATATTCGGAGAGGAAGGAGATCAAACACACACACGAGGTGTAAAAGAGGGAAAGTTTTCCTTCGAAATATTCGTGATGAGGGAAAGTACAGTAGACCATGTTATTTGTCATAATGGTAGTGTTCCTAGACTTAATAATTGACGGGATTTTGTCGATATTTGTCATGGTGAAGATGGTAGATTTGTAGATACTTTGCAGACTCCATAGATAAGATATACAAGAATCTTTCTAGATATGATAATATCCCCTGATATCTTGGTGAGGGGACATTGATATAGACGTGGTATATGTGGTAGATCCTCATGGAAAGTTCAGAGTCGAATGCTGCTAAGGAAAGGAGACGAATCCAATACGTCTTAGACAAGTAGATGTGACGAGCCATGTAGTCGACTCACACATCAGTCACATCTGTATGAGGGACATCATGATTGAGGAAATGTCCCTCCCTCCCTTTTTCCATCCACATAACTCCTCGTTTCTTCCCTCCGTCACCGAAGCCCTCTTCTTCTGCTGCGCCTCCGGGGGCGCCTCCCGTCGGTAAAGAGGGGGGGAACAGCAACTTTTTTCCTCGATATTTCATAAAATACATCGATTCCTCTGGGTCTTGAGGCGCACGGTACATCTACGGGTTGTTGACTCTTAAAGCTGGCGAGGCCAACATTCCACACATGTTTCACGACGGCCATGTCCTCCCCACTCACCGTGCCCACGTCTCTCGCCCTAGGCTATGGCTTTGGAGTCTAGTGCCTCCAGTTTTGCCCCAAAGTAGGAGTTTATATATTCATATACGTATATACCATCCTTTTTATATTAAGTTGTCATATACATCTTCGTGTGATACAGTAGTACTTTGATCATCTCCCTCCTTCGAATCCCTTTTTTTTTTTTTCTTGCTGTCTTGGGTTTAGGAAGCTGATATTTTAACCCTCCACCACCGCTCATGGCCTCCTGTTATCTTAGTCCAAATCTTCTATTTTCCTCATTTTCTTACAGCGTCCTTGGCCTCGGGAGTGGGCCGATCTTACCCACTGGTATTAAAGTTCTCCAGTGGGTCTCGCTCTTTATTATATATATATATATATATATATATATATATATATATATATATATATATATATATATATATATATATATATGTATATATATATGTATGTATTCACATAGTTTTTGGCCTCGTCTAAGAACGCTAATTGTCCTTATTGTCGTAGTACGCAACTTACGCAAACTGGTACATCAGTGGAGTCTTTTCTACGTCTTCTGAAGGTCGTGTGCGTTATCTACACCTCCTCCTCCTCCTCCTCCTCCTCCTCCTCCTCCTCCTCCTCCTCCTCCCATCTGTGGTTCATCAGTATTCCTCTGGGTCGCTGTAGGAGACTGTGTCTTTTAGGACACTCAAGTTTTGTCCATCCTCCTCCTCCTCCTCCTGCTCCTGCTAAGGATTATGTCTTGGGATGGTATTATTCCCGTCCCTCTCTGGCTGCAGTTACTATGTTACGATGTCGTTAATACGTGTCGTTGTGAGCTGGTTTTATATATATATATATATATATATATATATATATATATATATATATATATATATATATATATATATATATATATATGTGTGGATTCCATCTTAGAATGTTTTCCTTCACTTTTCGCGATGTTTACATTTCACTCAAAGATTCTCGCGGTGAGGCAGACGTGTACACTTTGCAGTGAGGGAGTGGGTGGTGTTAGCTTTGCTCAGAAGGAGGGGATAGGAGCTCTCCCTCCAGCTATAGGGGGGAGAGGAATGTTTTAGCTTTATTCTGGGGTGTAGGTTGGGGTGTGATGATGGTGGGGCGCATGTATTCCTTCGATATCCTTCGTAAAGCACAGCTCTTTAACTCTTACGATGGTGAGGTGGCATAGAGTTGATATAGTTTTGAAGGGCACGTGTCTATGTCATCTGACCCACGCAGACTCACTGGCCTCATCCCACACTCTACCTCACACACAGGCACGCCACGCCTCATACACGCGCATCACATACTCATACACCATCTCTCCCAGATTTCAAATCCTCATAGACACGCTCTTTACTCCCCCTCTTCTTTCTCCAGCCTTGAACATTTTCAACCCCCAACCCCAAACATACGTCAACACACACACACACACACACACACACACACACACACACACACACACACACACACACACACACACACACATACATACACACACATTGATATCACCCTACGAAAAAGAGATTGCCTCACCATCCCTCATATTCGTATTCCAGACAGCCTCTCAACTCTTTGATCCGCCATTATCTGTTGCCATCTTCTGTCTGTTGTCATCTTCTGTCTGTTGCCATCTTCTCTCTGTTGCCATCTTCTGTCTGTTGCCATCTTCTGTCTGTTGCCGTCTTCTCTCTGTTGTCATCTTCTGTCTGTTGCCATCTTCTCTCTGTTGTCATCTTCTCTCTGTTGTCATCTTCTCTCTGTTGTCATCTTCTGTCTGTTGCCATCTTGTGTCTGTTGCCATCTTGTGTCTGTTGCCATCTTCTGTCTGTTGCCATCTTCTCTCTGTTGTCATCTTCTGTCTGTTGTCATCTTCTGTCTGTTGCCATCTTCTGTCTGTTGCCATCTTCTCTCTGTTGTCATCTTCTGTCTGTTGCCATCTTCTGTCTGTTGCCATCTTCTCTCTGTTTTCATCTTCTCTCTGTTGCCATTTTCTCTCTGTTTCCATCTTCTCTCTGTTTTCATCTTCTCTCTGTTGCCATCTTCTCTCTGTTGCCGTCTTCTCTCTGTTTTCATCTTCTCTCTGTTGCCATCTTCTGTCTGTTGCCATCTTCTCTCTGTTGCCATCTTCTGTCTGTTGCAGGCAGAATATGATTTCTACTCGTAGTAATTACCTTACTACGTCAAAAGGAATCTGTAGCGTATTAGCCAATGTGAGTTACGTATCTTACTGACACCAAGTAAACATATTAACGCCAGCTCTAATACTCTAAAAGTGATAGGGAGAAAAATGCTAAGAGAAATAATTCCATATAATTCCCGTCGCAGTTCACATGAGACGCGAAATTCTACGTCGGATTGACTTTCTAAATTTCAAAAGCCAGATGAACTCATTTCGATCCGTCGTCGGCCAATCTCCGTGTGGTTTAGAATTTTGTGGATCATCTATTCCAAAGCATTTATTTCTACGATTGGTGTCATCCTATGGAGAGTTTGTGGTAATTAGGTAACCACCGAAAGAGGGTATTTGTCGTCTAACGAGAATTGGAAACGATTTAAGGGTCCGGGAAAGGATATATAACGCATAAGGGAAGCATTAGAATCACGATTTGTCTAAAATAGAGAATAGTCATTGGATATTATGGGGACAATAAGGATACGTCCTGTAATGTAATTACCTAACGTATCAGTTATGATAATTCTGCCCACTGATATTATGGTTGTGGGTTGTAAGTGAATGTGATCATTTAGAGATGTTAAAATTGTACTTATTAGAGAAGGCAGAGGTGTGAGGGTCTGGTGGTAGAATGTATATTTCTCTCGTTTTGTGCCAGTTTATATATATATATATATATATATATATATATATATATATATATATATATATATATATATATATATATTATCCCTGGGGATAGGGGAGAAAGAATACTTCCCACGTATTCCCTGCGTGTCGTAGAAGGCGACTAAAAGGGGAGGGAGCGGGGGGCTGGAAATCCTCCCCTCTACTTTTTTTTTTAATTTTCCAAAAGAAGGAACAGAGAATTGGGCCAGGTGAGGGTATTCCCTCAAGGCCCAGTCCTCTGTTCTTAACGCTACCTCGCTAATGCGGGAAATGGCGAATACTTAGAAAGAAAAAGAAATATATATATATGTGTGTGTGTGTGTGTGTGTGTGTGTGATTAGTTGGTACAATTTTCGTTGGTCGAATTTTGCTGTGATAAACAATAGGTTCCTTGGTTTAGGTGGCCGCAGTTATATGCCTGGTTTAGCTGAGAGGTTAGAGGGTGAAGAAGGAGGAGGAGGAGGAGGAAGAAGAAATGCAGTATAGAAGTTAGGATAGGAAATAGTAATCCACCGCACCAGCTCACAAAATGTAAATGGTATATCCCTGTTCTTCCTTGCAGGTTATGACTTTTCATTTGCGTCGGAAAGCACAATAATTTAAGTCATGTCGAATTAAAATCTTGGTGAATATTGCGGGGGGGAAATAACAGAAATGCCGTACCCTTATTGAAATTCTCTTACCATGATTTTTAAATTGTAAATTTATGCGCAAAAAAAAAACAAAAAAAAACCCCTGCGAAGTGTCAGTGTGTGTTTCAAACCCGTGGCGTAATTTATTGTGGTGAGCTTCGACACTGGCAGTGGAATAAATACACATAGGTGTACTTAGTGTTAGATAAATGGGCATTGCACAGTAGTATGTTACATATACTAATAGTCTGCTACATATACTAATAGTCTGCTACATATACTAATAGTTTGCTACATATACTAATAGTCTGCTACATATACTTATAGTCTGCTACATATACTAATAGTCTGCTACATATACTAATAGTTTGCTACATATACTAATAGTCTGCTACATATACTAATAGTCTGCTACATATACTCGAAGTCTGCTACATATGCTAGCAAAGGTCTGCTCATGGTGGCCTCATGGGGTACTAGAAGAATGCGTTGCGCCCAAAGGAGACTCCAGGAGTCGAATCGTCTTTCAATCCTCGTAAACATACGTCCCAGGACAGTCCCTGGGATGGATAGGTTAAACCCTCGCCTATCCTCTCTCTCTCTCTCTCTCTCTCTCTCTCTCTCTCTCTCTCTCTCTCTCTCTCTCTCTCTCTCTCTCTCTCACTGGAGGGGGATGGGCGGGTCCCGGTCATCAGACCTCTTCCCGGAAACAAACTCTGGCCCTATGATGTTTCCTGTCACGTCCTACACCGTAATTCCCTTCCCTTAGTCCCATTACCTCATGAATGAGGAAGGGGACATGGCTCCCATATTATGAGGATGAGGGGGATTCAGCCACTATCCCCTACTCCACATTGCCAAGATGAGGGAGGCCAGTTTTGTGACCATGTCTCTGGTCCCCAAGTCCCCAAATGGAAGGGGGAACTGGTTCCCCCTCACGTTCCAGCAAACTCACAGTAGCACATTGGACTTCCCTCCCTTCATTTCCAGGATTCCCACCTCCCACGATTCTCCCCTTCGGCCGTGAAGGCCTTGAGAGATCCCCTTGCCTCACCTTTGACCTCATTTTGTCTCTGGGTCGAAAAGGTATATTGAGAGATAACGCTTACAACACGGGAGCATCCAGGCGTATACATAGGACTGTGACGTGAGCTTACATGACAGAGAGACAGAGAGAAAGAGTCATACTTCCAGCTGCCTCGCTGCCAACAGGCTAAGGCGAGGAGAACTGGAAGAAGAGGAAGGAGAAGAAAAAAAAAAAAGAAAGATAAATCTGCTCCAGGAACTGGAGTCATCTTGGCAAATTTACTCAGCGATCCAGTCCCTCCCCCACATCAACAACATTGCCAATCTCATGGACCCATTTCTGGAACCTCGACGGAGGATACAATTCAATTCCAACTGGGCTAATTCCATTTACAGTCTTAAAAACACACACACACACACACACACACACACACAGCCCTAGGAAAGAGCAGACTGATGACACCGTCTTCACCATGCTTTTGCGCCATCCCTGGCGAAGCTTCGATGTAAGAAAAGGGGTTCGGCAGCAAGAACAGAGCAGACCCCCTTTTCCTCTACCTGCCTATTCGCTTTACGCACCTCAAAACAAAAAAGTGGGGGGAGAGAGAGAGAGAGAGAGAGAGAGAGAGAGAGAGAGAGAGAGAGAGAGAGAGAGAGAGGGAGATGGCTATCAGAGCACACCTGGAAATCCTCGTATTTCCAGGTCTGGAATGGAGAGGTTTTTCCAGGGATTGTATGTCATGGAAGACGAGGCCTCTGTACAGGAAAGGGGCAGGTGGAGCGTCGTCATTATAATGGTGGTTGGAAGTGGACAAGTAGAAATCCCCTCTGGGCCATCCATCCTCTATGTTCTTCCGCTACAGGCTTACCAACAAGAACAACATGAACAGTGTCGTGGTTGTGGGCTACACCGATCCACTGGAACACAAAAAGAAGAACATGAACAGTGTCGTGGTTGTGGGCTGCGCCGTTTTCCACTAGAACCCAACAAGAACAAGAAGAACAGTGCCTTTGGTTGTGAGCTGCCCCGTTTTCCACTGGAACACAACAAGAACAAGAAGAACATTGCCTCGGTTGAAGACCACGCCATTAATAACAGGTAGAACATGAACACACCCCTGCCTACGTGTTAGGCCCACTGTTCTCTTACAAAAAAGAGGAGACATGGACTCTTTTCCTCCTCCTCCTCCTCCCCTTTACCTCCCCCTCTTATCCCCTTTTCCTGGAACCTCAGCACCCCCCCTTCCCCTCCCTCCCTCCCTCCCTTAAATCAACAGAGACCACGTCTGTACACCTGTCTCATTTGCCGCCTTAACGCGTCACCCTCACTAATAAGAGTGGGAAACGGCGACGTTGATCGCGTCATCCACAAAGTCACCTCACAGGGAGGGACGTCACAGAAAATGGACGTCGGGCTTGACGCTGACGTCCTTCCATCCTCTTTCATTTGCGTTCCATCCTCTTTCATTTGCGTTCCATCCTCTTTCATTTGCGTCCCATCCTCTTTCAATTGCGTTCCATCCTCTTTCATTTGCGTTCCATCCTCTTTCATTTGCGTTCACCTGGGTTGCGTTTCGTCCAAGAAATACCACATGATAGGAGTGAAACAGGAGACGACGTTGTGCCGAAGGCCAGTGGCCAACAGCAAGGAACGTTGGCACAGATGACGTACGTGTTGTTTTAAAAGAAGGTAGAAGCCACAGTGGGTCAGACGCTGAGAGAGAGAGAGAGAGAGAGAGAGAGAGAGAGAGAGAGAGAGAGAGAGAGAGAGAGAGAGAGAGAGATGGGTTGCTGTTGGTCGTGGCAGTTGTCTTTCCGCGTCTCTTTTTGAGAAGCTGAGGCAACTCTTGTGGATGGATCTCTCTCTCTCTCTCTCTCTCTCTCTCTCTCTCTCTCTCTCTCTCTCTCTCTCTCTCTCTCTCTCTCAGCGGGAGGGGAAAGAGAGATAGATCCACGACACCGGTGGAGAGATATCTGGCTTCTTATAACTCGAAGGGGGAACGAACTTTTAGTAATCTTCTTAAGTCTTCACAGATGAGTTTCCGAACTCTGGGTGGAGGGGGGGGGGTAGGTTGTCGTGGGGGAGGGGGGGAAATTATGCGGGTGTAAGGTGATAGAGGAATAGGGATGGGTGGAGAGAGAGAGAGAGAGAGAGAGAGAGAGAGAGAGAGAGAGAGAGAGAGAGAGAGAGAGAGAAGAGAGAGAGGGTACTATAATTATCATAACAAGTGAATGGCCATTCGACCTTCGTCTCGTGAACCAGGTCAAGGGTTCTCACTCATTGATGTACTGCTGGTCAGGGACCAGTACCTGTGTTGGGGTGAGGTAGCCAGGCGTCGTTCACAGAGTTAGACTACCTCCTGTGGTGTATATAAATCAGTCTTTCTATAGACATCGATTCAGGGGGGAAGGGAGAAGCCATCTCATACGCGCACTTCCTGTATCTCTGTAAATTCTATTATATTTCATACGTATAATGTCGACCAAAGCCTGTACGAAATGTGTATGTCGAAATCTTTTAAGCACAGATAATTACCTTTGAAATTATCACACAGGGTATAATGCATTTACCATTAGTAATGTTTGTGTATAATTTTTCAATATGAAAGGATCTGCATCTTCGCCATTAATCTATGTATTTGAATTGATGATTACGTTATAAGCAGAAACGTTTAATTAAATTCCATTATTATTAAATTGTGGATATTCCATTTCCAAAATGGTTCTTATGATTAGTGGACCCTAAGTCAGACGAAAACTTTAATTAGTCGTCTGTTGAAACTTCAATAAGTGAGTCAAATTAGCTTCAAATAAAAAAAGAAGGTATCTCGCGTGGCTTATTAAATGTGAATTTGAATATTATACAACTCTGTTGAGACAGCGTAATCTTCTTTCATTAATTTCTGATCCCAGTGTTCGTTTGCGTGGCCTTGATTATTTGGCTACGGAGTGGCACAAGATAGATTTATATTCAGAAATCATATAACTGAATGAGTGATACACCTGGCGCCTCTATTTACATTAAGTTTTACGAAATACTGGGAAGGTCTGGTGGCTCTGTGATTTCATATTATTAAATTGGGTGAGACAGTACGACCTTTTGAGCGCGATGAATGACCCTTGGGTATGATGGCTTGGCCTTTGACCTGACCCTTTAGGAAGACTGTAGCCTCTGTATGGTACTTCATTGTCCTTTTCCTCCACTTCGATGATGTAATTATGTATGATGTATACATATGTATGATGTATACATATGTAAGACAACAGAAACGACGAATAAAGGATGATAATAATGATAGTGATAATGATAGTAGTGATAATAATGATAATGATAATAATGATAATAATGATAATGATAATGATAATGATAAAGATAATAATAACACTAATGATGATAAAAATAATGATAATAATAATAATGATAATGAAGATAATAATGATATACAAGACCAGGATCCATTGGATTCGTCTTTCTCATATTCAAGACCCCTGCACTCCATTCAGGAGCAGGGAACTGATGGTCTCCTTTGGCAAGGAGAGAGAATGTCTTCGCGAAGGCTAATACTCCAATCACTTTATCAACGAAGTTACAACCACACCGGAAGCGACTTCTCGCTGTCGATGCGTGTACTTGGAAGCCAACGAAAATTGAGACAATACATATATGTGTAGACCATCCATGCATGACCCTTGTCTGTTAAGAAAATTGGTTGAATGTGGGTTTTTTTTTTTTGTAGCTTCTTAAACGCGAGAGAATATTCCGTCACTTTACATTGTTACGATATATTAATGACTCAAAATATAATACGCAATAACGTCGTAGACTTACGATAACCTCGTGAATTGTTATCGCATCAAGTAAGCTCAAAAAGATGATAACATGGGTTGATTCCAGGTCGTAAGATACATTTTCTCGGCGACTCAGAAGGGCTAAGGCTTGCGTCAACAGGGCTGCCAAAATTATTAGCGAACTTCGGTGCTGGCGACTTTGTGTCACAGCGCCTCGAACTCCTAGTGTTGTGGTTCTGGACTAAGATTAACGAGTCTTTCACAAGAATGTGGGACTGACTGATGGCATTTCGCTCCGCCACCTCACGTCATAGCAGAGACTTCGTGTGATCGCATGAGAGTTTCGTTGTATATCATCCGGGGTTTTTAACATCTCTGTCTTCCCCTCCACAGTTGCAGGGTAAGGAAGGTAATTGTCTCTATGTGTGTTTTTATAGCGTTTTCGTCGCGCTTCTCTTTTAAGTTACCTCGAGTCTGGAGTAGCTTTGGCAATATTTCGGTTTAAAGAGGAAAAACTGTATTTCAGATACAAGTATGAAGTAAGGATAGAAGGAAAGTATTTCAGAATGGATCTTAAGTGAAAAGTAGTGTGACTTTGAATGAAATTATCCCGAGCAAGCTTGCAAGTAACCAATTTCAAAAGTGCTTAGAAAACTACATGAGAGAAATTGTTCTGTGCTGAAACTATAAACGAATAGAAAACGTGAGAAATACTGTCATTTAGATTAGCAATGAGGAAAAAAAAATGTATATTTTCCCCGAAAAAAATGTGCTTCAGTCAGACTCTAAGAAGTTACTCATACGAAGTTGAGTAGATCTCTTTAACTGATTTAGGTAACGAATTGCTGTTACTTTCGTTACCTTCCGTTAGTAGTTTGTCATTACTTCCGTTCGTTTACGGTGCGTAGAAGGTCTCGCGTTACACGGTGTCACACTCGCGTTACCATCCTTGTGACCCTCTTCCCCTGTAGCTGGGCGTCATGCTCAGGGGGCGTTCGCCCACGCATCAAAATTTCATGGTGGTAGGGAGGCATAAAGTGGTGTTAAACACCCAGCGATAAATCCAGGAGCTTAGGTCCTCTGTGTTCCAAGGGCAGCTCGCTCGACACCACCCCTCCGGCCCGGGGGAAGAGAAGGAGCAGAAGAAGGGAGGGAAAGAGAAAGAGAGAGAGAGGAGAAAGAGAGGTTGCGACAGTGGGAGGAGACAGCGATGGGGAAACAGTCATAGGATGACGGAAGGTGATGATGGTACCCCTTGTCTGGGGACAGACCCATATGATCGAAGCTGATGGTGTAAGATGGTCTAGACTGGCGACATGGACGGCCTGTTAGGGAAAGGTTATAAGATGATGCTGGCTGACACGAGAAGAGGCGGGGGATAAAAACAAATGAATCGTTGGTACCCGTTGGGTGAGAAGCCCTGGGAAGCCTGGGAAAGGCCTTATCTCGTGGCTACAGGAGTACAGAGAGCCTTAGCTGCCTTGTTAGAAGGTAGTTATGTAGTTATATTCTTCCTTTCCCCCCCGTTACATGACTTAAGACTTCAGTCTCCGGATTTCAAGAGGAGGATGACGACGAAGCTTCGCCATATGACAGACAACAGCAATAGGCAACTGGGTCACTTCGAGGTTGTTTTGTGGTGGCAGTAGAGATCGAGAAGTGAGGCAAGAGTAGAGAGATATACAGATGTTAGAACAGACAGAAACTTGTCAACTTTTATGTAACTAAGGAGATGGAAAGGATGTCTGTGACTTAAAAGTCATTTTTTCATCAAGTTTGTAGTTAAACTTATCTGTTGTACTTTAACCCAACCTAATTGGTAAATGATTCATTATGTGAACAATGCCAATGGAGAATTTATTCGTGTCATCCCTTGTGGGTGAAATGAGACAAATCTATCCTTAAGGAACTTGGATAGGTCGAGTGTATAGACGCCGGTGATGAGTTTTGAGTAACTGTATTGGATCACATCCTAATCTTCTCTCTCTCCAAAGCTAAACGAAATCAAGTCGTATTTTCGGTTGTCGTGGACTTCGTCGCCTCGGCCCAGAAATCCTTTTGGTCGCTGGCCGCTGTACTCTCGCCACTCAATGACGAGGAATGGTTTTTGAACGCTTCTATTACCCTGTTGCCTACACCGTGTAACACAGACATCTAGTGGTATCAGTACTATGCAACGTTTTGGTGTCTATGCTTGCCCTCAACCAGAAATCATCCGGCCATTTTCTTCTTCTTTTTTCACCCACAGACATCTCTTGCAATCATTAGTAGACGGAGACAACACATTATGATATGAAGAGAAATTACGTTTTGCTCAATCCTTCGCATTTGATACTTTCAGCAAGACATCAGCAGCTTCGACAGGAGCCGTGGAAGCTGCGAAACACCTACAAAGCGAACCATTATTCCTTTACTGTCGCTCTTAGTCTGGGGAGATGGTCGCTATCGCTCGGTGTTGCGGCCAAGTAAACAATTCCTGACGAGCGTTGTTGGGCAGTTAGGCTTCTGCGGCCTTCCTCAATTGCCGTACTGATGACTTACACCTCTGGAGTCAATAAGGAGGTGGTCCACGCGGACTTGAAGATACACATGAGTTGCCGAAACTCACAAATTCGAAAATGGTGGAGCAAGTAGACATGAAGGTTCCTTTGTGATCTTATTGCCCTTTTTATACAGAGGAATACAAAGGAATTCGAAGAGCTACAGACCACTGGGTTCTCTGGAGGGGTGTCTGTGATACTGGAAGATATCAGAAACTCATACATCATCTTTCTTATTGTTTACCTTTGTTTTTCTACCATCTTTCTCTCTCTTTCATTACGTTTTCTCACTCTTCGTCCTGTTTGTCGTCTCGTTTTCTATATTGCCTTGTGTTCACCAGATATCATGTCCTTGCTACGTCCTTATCCCTTTGTCTAATTCGTCCTTTACATTTTCTTATCCCAGTCCATGTTCGTTCTTGCCTTACGCCCTCCACCTGTGTGTGTGTGTGTGAGTGTGTGTGTGTGTGTGTGTGTGTGTGTGTGTGTGTGTGTGTGTGTGTGTGTGTGACAGGCCATTAGCACCACACCTGGTGTGTTACCTGGGCCGCCGTGTTCAGCGCACCTCATTAGCTTCAGCTACTCGAGCAAGGTGTAAAATTACACCCCATTAGTTGGTGAAGATGCCGCCCCGGGGGGTGGGTCATGTTACATCTATAATACGGTTTATATAAGCCGCCGAGACACACACACACACACACACACACACACACACACGCGCGCGCGCGTCTGCTGTTATCGCAACCACGGCTTTATACAGTAATGGAATATGTAAGAACCACGTAATGCGTGGTTCTTGCCTATATTATACTGGTGTGGAATACACCACTAGGTGGATCTTGGTTCCACCACAGCCGCCACAGCTGTGGTGGTGGAGCCGTGGTCGAAGCACGGGGCTAAATATACAACAGTGGTGGGTCGGTAAAATACAACAATACAACAGAGCCCATACAACCACGGTGCCTCTCTTACCGACGGCTTATAGAAACACTTGTATTCTTAGCCATAGAATACTGAGTCCAACCTTACGTATTCATAATGTACACAGTCAAGGCTTGTACATTATAATGAACACATCCAAGGCTTGTCTATCCACATCCTACACATCCACAGCTCGTACATCCACATCCTGCACATCCACAGCTCGTACATCTACATCCTACACATCCACAGTTTGTCCATCCACACCCTACACATCCACAGCTTGTACATCCACATCCTGCACATCCACAGCTCGTACATCCACATCCTGCACATCCACAGCTTGTACATCCACATCCTACACATCCACAGTTTGTCCATCCACACCCTACACATCCACAGCTTGTACATCCACATCCTACTCATCCACAGCTTCTGCATCTACATCCTACATATCCACAGCTTGTACATCCACATCCTACTCATCCACAGCTTCTACATCTACATCCTACACATCCACAGCTTGTACATCCACATCCTACACATCCGCAGTTTGTCCATCCACACCCTACACATCCACAGCTCGTACATCCACATCCTACATATCCACAGCTTCTGCGTCCACATCCTTCGCATCCACGGTTCGTACATCCACATCCTACACATCCACAAAGTGTACACATCCTCCGGATCTTCGCTCACGCACCTCACACCCTCATCCATAAACACATGATGCATGAGATCCTATGTACCGCCTCACTGTTTATCCTCATAATGAGACGGTAGCCTCCCCAACCCACTGTGTCGATCATGTCACTACAGCTCAACCCCCACTGTGTCGATCATGTCAACCCCCACTGTGTCGATCATGCCACCCCCACTGTGTCGATCATGTCACCCCCCACTGTGTCGATCATGTCACTACAGCTCAACCCCCACTGTGTCGATCATGTCAACCCCACTGTGTCGATCATGCCACCCCCACTGTGTCGATCATGTCACCCCCCACTGTGTCGATCATGTCACTCCAGCTCAACCCCCACTGTGTCGATCATGTCAACCCCCACTGTGTCGATCATGTCAACCCCCACTGTGTCGATCATGTCACTACAGCTCAACCCCCACTGTGTCGATCATGTCAACCCCCACTGTGTCGATCATGTCACTACAGCTCAACCCCCACTGTGTCGATCATGCCACCCCCACTGTGTCGATCATGTCACCCCCCACTGTGTCGATCATGTCACTACAGCTCAACCCCCACTGTGTCGATCATGTCAACCCCCACTGTGTCGATCATGTCACTACAGCTCAACCCCCACTGTGTCGATCATGTCACCCCTCACACTGAGTCGATCAGGCCAACCCCACTGTGTCGATCATGCTACCCCTACTGTGTCGATCATGTCACCTCCCCCCCCCCCCCCCCCCCCCACTGTGTCGATCATGACCAACATTACCATTCCATGTCACCGTCAAAAAAAGCCCTACCTCTCCCCCCCCCCCCCCCCCCACACACACTGATTACCGTGACAGTAATGACGTCACTAATGCGTCATAACACCGTATCATCACTTCGAACAACACAACCCCACCCCCCCATCACACCCCTCACCCCCACCCCCCTTTTCACTCCTCCACCACCCCCCGCGCCCACAATGGCCTCGTTAGGCCATTGCGCCTCAGCTTGGCCATTAATGGCCTCATGGACCACGCACTCTCCAACACGGCAGTAAACATATCCACTCACCAACACTGCCTGACAGTTCCCCCACCACTTAAACCCATGGCCAACAGTGTTGGGGGGGGTTTCCCCTCCCTCAAACGTCCCCCTCTCTTCCCCCTCTGCAAGCCTCAGTTATTGCTAATACCACTATGGACCAGTGCAAGCCTCTGTAATACTAGAATTCTGACCCATCACTGCAACCAGCACCATTATTATGACCCCTCTTCCCCCACCTACACCACTTGAGACCTCCACCTTTTACGCCCACTTAACCCACCTGGACCACGCCTTCCTTTTCTCCACCATCGCCACCACCTGAATCACCCAACTTTCACCGCCATCTCCATCGTCAGACACACTACTCCACCATCATTTTCACTTGACCACCACCACGTCTTCTAGCTCCACCACCCCCCCCTCCACCATCACCAACTCCACCATCATTTTCACTTGACCACCACCACGTCTTCTAGCTCCACCACCCCCCTCCACCATCACCAACTCCACCATCATTTTCACTTGACCACCACCACGTCTTCTAGCTCCACCACCCCCCTCCACCATCACCAACTCCACCATCATTTTCACTTGACCACCACCACGTCTTCTAGCTCCACCACCCCCCTCCACCATCACCAACTCCACCATCATTTTCACTTGACCACCACCACGTCTTCTAGCTCCACCACACCCCTCCACCATCACCAACTCCACCATCATTTTCACTTGACCACCACCACGTCTTCTAGCTCCACCACCCCCCTCCACCATCACCAACTCCACCATCATTTTCACTTGACCACCACCACGTCTTCTAGCTCCACCACACCCCCTCCACCATCACCAACGCCACCATCACCAACAGCTCGAACACCATCAACATCACCTCCCTCACCATCTCCAACGAAAGACACCCCCAACAGCTATGAGGAGTCGACATCCTTCACCCCCCCATCGACGAAATCCCCCGCCCCCTTCTCCACCATCTCCACCACCACGCCCCTCCTCCTCCACCACCACCGTACTCCCGGCCTGTTAATTCCTGCGGCTTCAGGTGGCGTTGTCTCGTTCAAAAGTGGGCCCCCTCCCCCCCCTCCCAGAAAAAAAAGGAAAAAAAATCCAGGGATGTTAATGAGATGAAGTTGGCCAGTGTTGAATGAATATGTAAGGCAGCGCTCGGTCGCGCGAGGGGAGAGAGAGAGAGAGAGAGAGAGAGAGAGAGAGAGAGAGAGAGAGAGAGAGAGAGAGAGAGAGAGGTATGCCATCATCATCCTTCGTATCGAGAGAGAGAGAGAGAGAGAGAGAGAGAGAGAGAGAGAGAGAGAGAGAGAGAGAGAGAGAGGAGGCATGCCATCATCATTCTTCGTATCGTTACGGCAAAGTTCACTGGCGAGTCACTAGGAGAAGGCTCCGTCATACACCGTAATCACAACGAAGGTACGAACTGGGGGGGGGGGGCAGCCGAACTTTGTAGCTGGGGTGGGAGAAATTGAGTCCTGGGGTGAATGGGGGAGGGGGGGTGGTTTTTAGGGGTTTTCTGGGGTGGGGGAGGTAACGAAACCTTTCAGCGAAGTTTTCTCTTTATATGAAGATTTTTTTGTCTCTTTACTCGTGTGTAAGTGATGTAGTGAGTGAGGTATTTGGGTGAGGGAAATGAGGGAGAAAGCTTTAGCCAATTGTTCAACGCAAGCTTGTAAACACAAGCGCTCAGGCTTCGAACCCCCTCAAGAAACACATCCCATCGTATGTCATCAACCAGAACATGTTGTTAGCCCATAATACACTTGTCCCACACGTTTAACATGTCGCCATGTGTTGAACATGAAGATCGTTTATCCAGTGAACGTTAGACGAGCCAGGAGAACTGCCAGACTCGTTGAACTGTTGCGATGGTAGTGATTAACGAGCCAAGAATAAGAGATTTGTGATCATCCTTGGCAATGTTCACTGTGGACATAATGGTTTTTTGGCTTCAAATGTGTTTGACATATATTCAATTCATCTATCAAGTCCTGATTCTAAGTTTGAATTCTTTTCAATGCTTTTAAAAGCCTTTTGATTCCTTTTTTTTCCGTGATTAATATCTTTCATTGGGTTTGAAGAGCCCTTTCGTGATGAATATCTTTCATTCATACATATTTCATTGGGTTTAAACAGCCCACGGGTGTGTATTGCTGTGTATTGGTAGGGAGTGTGATGTTTCGTTGTTATATTACATGATACAGTGTTCTGTTTGTGTTTACATCAGTTCTACACACAGCTGACTGTTCCATATGTATTTTGATATATTTTTTTGCTACCACCATTCCCTCGTGAAATATGAGACATATTGTTTTGCAGTTGGTGTAAATGTATATGAAGTGAATGCGAGTGTTTTGCACACACACACACACACACACACACACACACACACACACACATTCGAGCTATTATGTATACATATGCATAAGTTTGGTCGTGTTGTTAACCACGAGTTTAAAATCATGCCGGACGCAATACCACGTAAAAATCACACTAGTGCATTATACTCCATACTGCTATACTCCATATTGCTGGTATGCTAAAGTATGACGGAGGGTAATACATATTTGAAGTGAGATGAAAGTAGAAAGAAGCCATGGCGTATGAAAGATGTTATATGAGAGTAGAGAATGTACATTGGTTTGAAATGCCCCACACCTTACTGTACGAGTAAGTATTATAGATAGGTAATTACACACACACACACACACACACACACACACACACACACACAGGAAGGGGAGGTCATCTCGAGCGTACAAAGCTCCCTCACTAAACAATACAATTAGGTAATTAGCCATAGGTAATTAGGCCAGGTTATCTTTACCACATCACGAACTCTGGCCACACAAGACCAATTTACCACGACAATCAGGCATCACAAACCATCAATTAAGTGGGTGCTCGAATTCTTTCACTCATCCAACCAAGGTGCATTCCTTTCGCTAGTATATCTTGGCCTTTTCCTGGTGTCCCTTGCGCTCCTCATCACAGAGTGAAAAGGGGTAACGGCGAGCGTCCATATCTAGGATTAATTATGATCACGTGAGCCAATGAGGTCCCCGGCGCTACGTCGCCGACGCAGGAAACGGCGATTAGATTTCAAAGCAAAGAAAATTATTATGCCGTTTTCTCTGTGTGGTTTATAAATAAGTATATTAGAAAATATAGGTTTTATATTGTTCCATAGCAAGGTTATATATAGATTTATTTCCGTGATGGGTTGAATATAACATGAGAAATTATTGGCTGAATTTTCTTATATATGGAGCCTTCTGATATTTGATAGCTAAATATATGGAAATCGCGGTTATGAAAAAGAAACATTCTACTTAAAAATAAAAAATGGTGTCAGGGAAAAGTCTATCTAATGATGTAATTAATTTGAAAAAAGAGAAAAAAGCTTGATGAAGCAATGTGCTAACCATCTAGCCTCCGTTACCCCTGAATGAGGCGTAGCGCATCTCTATCAATAAATTATGATAATGATAGTCGGCAGGGAACGAGTTTTTTCCATTTGTTTCCTGATCACACACACCCGTCAGAATTGAAATCAAATATTTACCACGTCAATGTAAACTGGATGGTTTTATT
>NC_092279.1:6845043-6897543 GCF_036320965.1 Panulirus ornatus
GGTCAATGCCTGCAAAGTTGCTTCAACATGCAAATCTGCTTTCAACAGGAACGGAAATTTGTCCTTTAATGAGTAAATGTAAATACGTCAGTGGGGGATGATATAGTGTAAGCACAATTTTTTTTGTTTAATTCTCTTCGACTGCATCCATTCTCTCCGGATGTCAACGAAAAGGTTTCTCGTATGGCGATGCTTGTGGACGAAGACCATCACGGTAGGGAAGCAGGCACGTATGGTGGATCAAGGATCATGCTGATGGAGCCTAGACCCAAATTATATGGAGCCTACCATGGAGGACAATGTTGTGTTCCCTGAGCTCGAAAAGACGACCCCTTGTGGTATGATTAGCTTAGCATTTTAACCTCATCCTTCTGGTTAGTTCAATATGCCAGGTGGCTAAATCCCAAGGGTCGTTTGGTTCAGTCCATTGACGGCAGGTCGACCCCAGTATAGCACATCGTTCCAATTTATTCTATTCGCTGCACGCCTTTCACCCTCCTGCATGTTCAGTTTACCGTTGTGCTCATGGGTCGTACCGTCGTGCTTGAGTGTCGTACCATCCTGCTCCAGTGGTCGTACCATCGTTATCAAGGGTCGTACCATCGTGCTCAGTAGTCGTACCTTCGTGCTCGGGGGGTCGTACCATCGTGTTCAAAGGACTAATGTAACAAAAAAAAATATCTGTTACCTTCGCAAAGGTTAAACCAGATATACCCCATGAGTCAAGCCAAAGGTGACTGTAACAACCCATATAATGGTTATGAATATCAGGTTGGTCAATAATAACAGGTTATTAAATGATAGACAGAAATCCTGGCCAGGGAGATGCGTACGTGCGTGTGTGTGTGCGTGTGGCTGAGGACTAACACTTCGTGCCAAGCCAAGAAAAATCATTCTGGTCCTCGAAAGTTTTTCGTAAAGTGTTATTCATCGACCCTCCACCACATCACATAACAAGGCGACCTTTTGTGTCCTTGTGGAATCTGATATGCTAATGACATCAGCAGTACATTACGCTAATAACGGTACTTTAATTACTCTTTGTACTTTAACCTCATGTATACTATAAGTATACTTTTAATTACGTAATGGAGTAATATGTAAATGTGTTGAAGGCGTATTTCAAGCCTCCGTTCTCGCGAACTAGGAACACAAAGATGAATTTTACGTTATGACGTAGTTCATGCTAGGTATATATATATATATATATATATATATATATATATATATATATATATATTGGAAAGGACAATCGCATGTTTACCAAATGGTGTCCTAGCTACGTCTCTTCGTTGTATATCAACGGACTGTTATATTTCTTTCTTGTGTCTCCCCTGATGATGTGATTATTACACGAAAGTGCACTTGGGGACTTACCGTGTTTCATTTTCCCCGTGGACTCATAGGAATATGTATATATAGGAGCAAGGGCATGGTACATAGTATATGCAAAGTAAGAATCTGGGGGCAACACGTATATAAGATTGTTTACCCGTAACACACAAACATTGATCACACACACACACACACACACACACACACACACACACACGATTGCCCGACATGAAAGTCTTCCTGTGAGGCCTCGTATAATTTCTCTGAGGCCTCGTATAATGGCACAAATGACTGGAAGGTGAAAACATCAAGCTTTTCCTTGGCAGTGTTTGCATGGAGGCCAGAGACACGATGTTGGAGAGAAATGGAAAGCGATTTGCGCTGTACGTTCTTCCACACGACGTTGCGCGTCCCTCAGACTCAGAAGGAACACAGAGACATCATGCAAACATCCTCAGACCACTGGGTTCCTCCCTGAGGGTCTTTTGTGATAGAGGAAGAGACGGGAAACTCGAGGGTTAGTGAGGTACGTCTATTTTCACTCGTCGTAACAGATACAAAACTCATGGGTAAACGTTTGACCTCCAATGTGAGGCGAAGTACCCTTTCCTCAAAGGGTTTGTTAACCGATGGAATGATTTACTAGTTAGAGTAGTTGAAGGGAATACTATAAACACGTCTACGAATATACTCGATGAATATTCCAAGCCCACTAAGTGGCATTGTCTGCGGCTCCTTAAGTTACACAAACAGTTTTGGAGACTTCTGGTCTCATTCGTATGCCTTTCTACCCAAATCTCGCCCTTAAGTGACTTGTTAGATCGAGTTATTCGGTGGAGAACGTAAATTGTAACTTGAATTCCTACTCGACAGAGATGGAGACCAGTTAGGAAAGCCGAGGTCTATCCTTTATGACCTCATTATGCTTGAGTTAGACAGAAAGTCTTGAGATGTGGGTGTTAAGCATTTGAGTGATAACCTAATTAGGACGATGAAGTACATTTCTGTGTGTAGAGGACATTGGATGAAGCTCCTCCCACACACTTATCGTCAAATGGTAATTAAATGGAACAACCGTCTGTCATGTTCCATCAGACGATAAAAAAAAGAAAAAGGATTCAGATGGAAACAGACCATTGGGTCCTTTCAAGTCTGTCAGGGATTAGTGGAAAATATCAGAAACTTACAGATTACTGTGGTAGTTACGAGTAGAAATGCCCCTCTCATGTTAAGTGAACTGTGATGGTCGTTTCTGTTATATTCTCTTGGTCTCAATAGTCCAAGGCAGCTTCTCTAAAGAGGCGACGTATTCATAGTGGTGGTGATTTTCAGTCAGCTGGATCATCTCCGAGACTTGCCATCTCTGGGTCTCTTATTTCCAAAGATCTTCAAGCATGAGCCACTGATACGAACGGATGGGTTCATCTCTGTGGCTTTGAAGATCCTTCAATGTGAGTCGATCTGTGTGGGACTGTGATAGCCAGGTACCAGTGTAGGGACGTCATTCAACGAAGTCGTTGTGGGAGAGGTGATGATGCGCGACTACAGTCTAATCCCGTACCATCTGATCCTTCTTGGAGAAAGTGACAATACAGGAAGGGAGGATTTCCAGCGCACGCCTCGCCCCTCCCCTAAACACACACACACATACCCACCTCTCTTCTCTTCTCCGAGTCCCCCAACTCCAGCCAATCTTTTCTCGCCTTTTGCAACAGGCGAGGAATACGCGGGTAATATACCTTCATCTTCATCCCTAAGGATATAACCTGTAAGCTAGAAATATCACTGGAATAATATTCTAGTAAGACTTGGTTTTACCACCCTGCCTCCGTGTTGTTATTATTCACCCCTTGTCGCAGGTCTGCATAGACAAACCCTCATCATCACTGTAACAACATTTTTGTAAATAGATCAAATCAGTACAGTTGTTGGTGTCGTGTGTTGTTGTTGTTTTTGCACGCGCGTGGAGACGCATACGAAGCGTAGGTGTTTGAATTTCTTGTGTCAGACGGGAACAGGAGACGGGAACAGGGTAGAAAGAGAATATTCTCACTCTGACCCCCTACGAGATAGAGACCATTACCTCCATAGGTTATAAAAGGGTTGTTATCACCCATGTGGATCCAGATGGTAGTTAGCATGATGTCTTTGTCCTTGCAATCAGGAGGGGGAGCGAAATCAGGTTATTGCAATTGCCTGATCAATACGGTAGAGTTAGACGATGAGCAGGGCAGAGGAACTTTGTTTACATATTATACTGTTTTCTCTCAAAAGTTCCTTATTTCATTATGTATATGAATATGTAAATTTGGTTACATATGCGAGGCGTGTGTGTGTTGAATTACGACAGATTTCTTGCTAGGATTCTTATATATATATATATATATATATATATATATATATATATATATATATATATATATATATATATATATATATAAGCAAATTTGTGCGTATGATTACACAAATATATATGTAAATATTTATGTGTATAATTACTTAAACTTACGTGTAACTGATTACTCTTGCTTATATGAATATACGCATATGTATGCTCGTGCTGATGCATTATACATGTACATATGTACTCTTTGATAGCCAGTCTGTGTTTCCATGATAGATACGGTATTATTAAAGGCTTATCCTTGTTCTGGAAGTACTGTTATTACTTTGGAAAGAAAATGGATGTGTGATCTTTATTCCGTGGTCCATCGCATCGTTTTTAAAAGCCACTCCCTCTTGTATTTATTGGTAGGTTTTCCCCACAGCATAAACGAAGAACTACGAAATACGTTTAATATTTCCAGCACACTCGCTCTGCAACAGCAAAATGTTGGATATGACACAATAAAATGGCCTGGAGATACGAACCGTTACATTTCAATTACATGTAAGCCAAGGGAATAGTAGATATGACTTTGTGATACAGCTGTATTCTGATGTTTCATCTAATGCTATCTATCTTCGTCACAAAGGTATCAGATGTGTGTGTGTGTGTATGTGTGCAGTGGTTTTTAATCCTGCAAACGCTTGGAGCAGAGTGTCATCATCTATAAATACGCTGTATCCCAGCTGCCATGCAAAGTGTGCATCGAGAATCAATTTCAATTCCCCTGTTTTAATTTTTATTCTTCCGGCCTTCAATGATTGGGGTTCATGCGAGACATATTGACTTCATTTCTGTCTGTACGTGTGTATTTGTTTTGTACATGCGTGTGGCGGTGGTGTTTGATGAGTGAATCCTTTGGAACTGATGGTCCCAGAGGTTGAGAATTAGTTGTTGTATGTTCCTCGGGGTTCGAACCCCATTACACAGTATGAATTGGATTCGTATAGTCTTTCTAGGCGCTTTAAAGTGATTCAGAACAGGACAACAGGGGTGTAGATGAGTAATCTCGTTGAGCACGGCGGTTCGACCCTTGAGCACGACAGTACGACTCTTGAGCACGACGGTGCGACCCTAGAGCACGACTGTACGACCCTTGAACACGACGGTACGACCCTTGAGCACGACGGTGCGACCCTTGAGCACGACGGTGCGACCCTTGAACACGACGGCACGACCCTTGAGCACGACGGTACGACCCTTGAGCACGACGGTACGACCCTTGAGCACGACGGTACGATCCCCGTCAAGTGTGATGGCGTGTTCCTTTGTCTGACCCTCAGAGGTCAAGTCAGAGGCCATGCGCTACCACACCCAGAGGTCATACCGTCGAAGTCTAGAATCGAACCACTTTGCTCATAGGATTGAAAAAACAGTAGTTAGGATCCGTTTCATACAATGCCACATACCCTCTGGTCTCCCTTGGATTAAGATGTTTAGATACAGGGTTGATTTGACACGAGCAACTTTCAATAGGCAGTTTGACTTAACATTGACCGCAAGAAAGATCTTTCGCTTGCTTTGAACAGACGAAGACAGCGCTTAAAGCGAAGAGAATGAGGATAAACGATTCACGCTGAGGTGTAGCCGAAGATAAACAGAAGAGATGGAAAATATTTGTTTCAAATGGAGAGAGTATAAGCTCTCTCTCTTGGTCTGGTGTATCACTAAATGATAACAACGTATGTCGTATACTAGGTATTACATTGGAGTCTTCCCTTCACATGAATATTGGGAGGATAATTTAATGGTTATTAAGATAATGGCTTGGTGTGAGTTACGTCTCAGGGAAATTTTTCCCCCAGCAGGAAAGACTCCTCAAACACCTTTGGCGAAGTTCGGGGAAGAAGAATCTACACTCCCCAGGCTACTTGGCTGATCTTGGATACAATCTTTTGCCTTTGATACTCGGCTTATATGATCTTGAGAAGTAGAAGAAGGGAAAAAAAAAAGCTGAGAAAGAAGCTTAAATGAATTTCGAGGCGCATGTTTATCAGCCCTTGGAATACAAGAAGGGGGAAGGGAAGGGTGGGGGTGTACGTTTGACTCAAGACACACATAAGAGAATTCATAATATCGAAACTATGTAGTGCAATGTCGAAGTTATCTCTCTTTTTTTTTCATTATTAACTTTCGCCATTTGATGGTTAGCAGGGACGCTCTGGGCTCCTGACGATCACGGAAGGACGGATTGAGAATCGTTGTATTTTGTCGTATTTGATGATAAGACCCTGTTAAGATTGACCCCTGTTAAGATAGATAACAAGGCTTTCTATAACCCCCTGTTAAGATAGATAACAAGGCTCTATATGACCCCTGTTTAGATAGATAACAAGGCTCTATATGACCCCTGTTTAGATAGATAACAAGGCTCTATATAACCCTTGTTAAGATAGATAATAAGGCTCTATATAACCCCTGTTAAGATAGATAACAAGGCTCTATATAACCCCTGTTAAGATAGATAACAAGGCTTTATATAACCCCTGTTAAGATAGATAACAAGGCTCTATATAACCCCTGTTAAGATAGATAACAAGGCTTTATATAACCCCTGTTAAGATAGATAACAAGGCTCTATATGACCCCTGTTTAGATAGATAACAAGGCTCTATATAACCCCTGTTAAGATAGATAATAAGGCTTTATATAACCCCTGTTAAGATAGATAACAAGGCTCTATATGACCCCTGTTTAGATAGATAACAAGGCCCTATATAACCCCTGTTAAGATAGATAACAAGGCTCTATATAACCCCCTGTTAAGATAGATAACAAGGCCCTATATAACCCCTGTTAAGATAGATAACAAGGCTCTATATAACCCCTGTCAAGATAGATAACAAGGCTCTATATAACCCCTGTTAAGATAGATAACAAGGCTCTATATGACCCCTGTCAAGATAGATAACAAGGCTCTATATAACCCCTGTTAAGATAGATAACAAGGCTTTCTATAACCCCTGTTAAGATAGATAACAAGGCCCTGTTATCTAAATGCAACGATTCTCCATTCTCCATGAAAGCTTCAGGTGGGATTTTACCTATGACGGAGCCCCAGACGTAATTGGGATGAGGGGAGGCGAAGGATTACCAACAGTTCCATAGATTCGAAGTGAATTCTTAATCCTAATTTTAAGTCGGTTGTCACACTGGGGTTGTGGAGTCATTGATCAACTACGCCTTCCTTCCTTTCTTGTTTTTTAGTGGTCGTGGAGACAGCTTCGGTCGCTGCTTGCCATGTTGCTGATGGGTATATATCAAGACTTGTCGTTGTTGCAGTGACTATATATATATATATATATATATATATATATATATATATATATATATATATATATATATATATATATATACCCAATGGCGTCCTAGCTTCGTCTCTTCGGTGTAAATCAACTGACTGTTATATTTCTCTCTTGTGTCTCCCCTGATGATGTGATTATTACACGAAAGTGCACTTGGGAACTTACCGTGTTTCATTTTCCCAGTGGACTCCTAGGAATATATATATATATATATATATATATATATATATATATATATATATATATATATATATATATATATATATATATATAATTTATATATATATATATATATATATGTACTGAATGTATATGACTCCCTGTCTGAGATATTCTATGCACACATCTCTCATGATTGCACACATCTCTCATTCCCTTCGTTTTCTTTAAGATCTCCTCTTATCTCCCTCATGCTGTTTTTTGTTTCTAATTCGTACTTTTAAAGAACCATGAAGTTTAATCCTACCAGTTGCCTCTTAGATCCTTGTGAGAGATGAGTTTTGAGGTTTCCAAGTTTTGTTTAACATGCCTGAAAGTCTCTCTCTCTCTCTCTCTCTCTCTCTCTCTCTCTCTCTCTCTCTCTCTCTCTCTCTCTCTCTCTTTGCGCTGAGTGCTGCAAAATGGTAAAATCTTGTTGTAGCCAGGTACTCTCTCTCTCTCTCTCTCTCTCTCTCTCTCTCTCTCTCTCTCTCTCTCTCTCTCTCTCTCTCTCTCTCTCTCTTCGGTGGGTGCTACACGCTACCCAGCCTAATGGTAAAATCTAGTCGTAGGTTGACTCTCTCTCTCTCTCTCTCTCTCTCTCTCTCTCTCTCTATCTCTATCTCTCTTTGCGCTGAGTGCTGCAAAATGGTAAAATCTTGTTGTAGCCAGGTACTCTCTCTCTCTCTCTCTCTCTCTCTCTCTCTCTCTCTCTCTCTCTCTCTCTCTCTCTCTCTCTCTCTCTCTGCCCCCCCCCCCCCCACACACACACATCTGGAAAATGTTTACCATTTTCTTCGGTCTAATATAGGCTTATTAAAGTACCCACGAGGCAACGTGGGCAAGTGGGTAGGGCAAGGGGCAAGAGGGGATTGAGGTTTACCCTATAGGGAAGGAAGCAGTGTGGCTGTAGGAGACAGGAAAGGGAGCAATATGGCTAGACTATAAAAGGGTGGAAAGAGGATCTTGGTTGGAGAAAAAAGGTCTTTTTGAGAAAACGTGAGTTTGTGAGAAAAGATGAATCCTTAAGGAAATTAAGGAAGTATTAGAACTTGGGAAAGGGGCTAAAGAGGCCATTGTGCCACGGAATGGGTTGAGAATAAGAGGAATGGGCTTGTGGAACAGAGGGAAGGAAGAGTGTAGAGATATTAGAAGAATATTAATGCCCAGAGATGGTATTATTTGACAGAGTTGTGCATGATAATGCGAGTTATAGATGCGAGAGTTGTAGATACGAAAGAGTTGTGAAGAAGGGAAAGTTGTGAGGAAAAAATGTTATGGGGAAGGGGGTTGTAGAGAGGATGATGTTATGGGGAAGGGGGAGTTGTAGGGAGGAAGATGTTGTGGAGGAGATGGGGGTTGTGAGGAAGTTAGTGTTGTGGAAAATACAATCATTTCAGGAGTTGTAGGACAGAGGCGAGAGTTGTAGAAAGGAGAGCAACGGGGAGATATATGTGTGTTAGTAGGACGGTTCGTAGGATGTAGGATGAGGGAAGAGGATCCAAGGACTTCCTCAACGTATGAGGAAGGGAAGTGTGTGATACTGAACGTACGTAAAGACGTAAGTGGAAAGGAGGGATAACAGGAGACCTGATGGTCCGTGAAGAAGGTATGTGTAATACAGAACTTTAAAGCAGAAGACATTTTCCCCGTTCAGACACACGCTCTCTTACACAGCAGCCCGCAGGGGAAAAATGCTGAAAGGAGCACCACATAGTGTGGTAACAGTATACTGCTTTTAGAAATTTTGTAGGAAAGTGTGAACGTAAAATGTTCTCTGATTTCAGCGGGGCTACCTCACGGGAGAAGGGTTTAGATCAAAGAAAATGGCTGAATTTCAAAATAGTATATCGTATGTGTATTTCTTTTCTTGAAGCAGGTCTGAATCCTGCACTGAAATTATAGATGTCACTGAAATGTTTGTTTAGCTTTGATTTAAAGGGACTGATAATTAATCTTCTTATTTAGAACATCTGTCTGTTGTTTATTCCAGTGTTCTACAGCTCCTCATAAGTAAAACCTTTTTTTCCCTATGTTGCTTTTACATCTTCCGTTCTTTTAATGTCATGCTGTTATATCTCATACTTGGATCTCTGTCATATATATATATATATATATATATATATATATATATATGTATATGTGCTGTATATATATATATATATATATATATATATATATATATATATATATATATATATATATATATATATATATTTTCTTCTTTCTTTTAAACTATTCGCCATTTCCCGCGTTAGCGAGGTAGCATTAAGAACAGAGGACTGGGCCTTTGACTGGCCCAATTCTCTGTTCCTTCTTTTGGAAAATTAAAAAAAAACGAGAGGGGAGGATTCCAGCCCCCCGCTCCCTCCCCTTTTAGTCGCCTTCTACGACACGCAGGGAATACGTGGGAAGTATTCTTAATCCCCTATCCCCAGGGATAATATATATATATATATATATATATATATATATATATATATATATATATATATATATATATATATATATATATATATATATGACAGAGATCCAAGTATGAGATATAACAGCATGACATTAAAAGAACGGAAGATGTAAAAGCACCATAGAAAAAAAAGGTTTTACTTATGAGGAGCTGTAGAACACTGGAATATATAAAAGAAGAAATATTCCTTATATTATGAAATTTGATATTTTGAAAACTTCTTTGAGATCTGCTTTGGAGTCTCCAAATTTCCTATGAGAATAATTTTAGGTCTGGTCGCAAGGCGCATTTCGGAGCGGTAGAATTAGTTTTGTTGCGCTTCTCTGAATTCGTTCCAGTTATCTCATTGCCTCTGATCAAGTCTTGTGACCCGACGCTGGGGATAGGATGTGATATGAGAGGTGACCAGGGTGTTGTGAATAGCAAGTATTGTATCCAGCGTCTTGTAGCTGATAAAGCTAGCTGTCAAACCTGTTAGCGACCAGCTGGTTTTATTGAATACTTCTTCTTTTTTTTTTTTTCGTTAATCTATTATTGCTGCGCTCCTGCCAGTAGCAGGGAAATTGTGGACACACACACAAACTCTCTCTCTCTCTCTCTCTCTCTCTCTCTCTCTCTCTCTCTCTCTCTCTCTCTCTCTCTCTATCCATCTATCTTATATATATATATATATATATATATATATATATATATATATATATATATATATATATATATATATTTATATATATATATATGATATATACTTATATATATATATATATATATATATATATATATATATATATATATATATATATATATATATATATATATATATATTCTGTTACATTGAATTTAGATTTCAACAAAAGCTAGACAGGTTGTTAAAGCTTCGCTGAAAGCTTAACAGAGCTGATGAAAGCAGTAGCCTGAAAGCTGGAATAATTCGTTCAAGCTGAAGTTTCGGTTTTAATGCTGAAGCGAAGCTGTGTTCACTATCACCTCGGTAGCCACTCGCTTGTTATTAACACCATTTCAATAATTGATAACCTGAAGCGAATTATTAGTGTGAATACTTAACAGGAACTCAATCCTGCAGTAGGCAAGTCCTCCACCTCGTCCACATCAAGCTTGTGATCCACTCACTCCACCAACAATACCACCTACCTGTTCCACTTGCATTGAACATCACCGTCTATCTCCACCACACTCACCACTTCCACTTGGGTTAATATCCATACATAATCCACTCACACTCCCTCGAACCCTCGCTCCACTCATACCAACTCCACCTGATCCACAAACAATTCCCTTACCTCACTTCACACATAACACTCATGCCAGCCATATATTTACGCTCATCTGTGGCAGATAATCCATTCCTTACATCCTTCTATGCCACATCATCCATTCCCTACATCCATCTTTACCAGATCTGTGCTAGATCATCCATTCCTTACATCCATCTATACTAGATCATCCATTCCCTACAACCATCTATACTAGATCATACATTCCCTTCATCCATCTATACTAGATCATCCATTCCTTACATCCATCTATACTAGATCATCCATTCCCTACATTCATCTATACTAGATCATCCATTCCTTACATCCATCTATACTAGATCTATACTAGATCGTCCATTCCCTACATCCATCTATACCAAATCTATACGAGATCATCCATTCTCTACAACCATCTATAGTAGATCATCCATTCCCTACATCCATCTACGCCAGATCATCCACATACCCCCCCATACACAACCACGTAAGTCATATGACAGCAATTTGTGCCTCGTCTTTAGAACCCGTGTGCCTCGTACAACTACCTCACTTACCACTCTCACTCGTCTTCAATCCTAAACACTCATTTCACGAAGGGTTTCCCGTACTACCCCAATATTTTTTCCCCCCTATTGGCCATCCCCGCTTCATTTCAAGTCGGCCTATTTCATTTGCATCGCCCAATTCACCCGAGGGCGCTCCTCCCTCCCTTCCTTCCTCCTCCTCCTCCTCCTCCTCCTCCTCCTCCTCCTCCTCTTCCTCCTCCTCCTCCTCCTCCTCCTCCTCCTCCTCCTCCTCCTCCTCGGTGCCTTAGTACACCTACGACACATTTCAGCGGCACACAATAGACCCTCCGGCCAACACAACACCGCGACTTTAAAAGCGAGTACCTTGGAGCCAAGCCTCATTAAGTTTGCCATCTGAGACCCCACCATCGAGGAGAGATGTTACTTGGTGAATGATGGCATGGTTACAACCTCTCCACCCACGACGTAAGACGAAACCTTACCAACAGGTAATACAACGTGGATTGTATGATACACAGGTGGAGAACGACTGCAGGAGGATCGTACTCGTTGCTCTCTCTCTCTCTCTCTCTCTCTCTCTCTCTCTCTCTCTCTCTCTCTCTCTCTCTCTCTCTCTCTCTCTGGCGTGAATTTATATATATAGCGATCAGCGCCATTCTCTCTCTCTCTCTCTCTCTCTCTCTCTCTCTCTCTCTCTCTCTCTCTCTCTCTCTCTCTCTCACTTAGCCTCTTGGGTGTATAAACAGCTCTGATGTCTGCCGATTTTTGCTCCTGTGAATTGGCTTTTTACATTCTCCATCCCTTCCCACCTCTCACCCCTCCATTGCTGTTTGGAATTATCGTAATTTTAACTGTTCTTTCTCCTCGTTCTTAATGTTTACGGAACAAGCGACTGTTCATTTCATATTTCCTGAACTTCTTCTTCTTCCTGGACTTCCATCTTCTGTAATTTCTCGACTCCGTCTATCAATATGGATCTTCCTTTTGCTATTAGTATACTCTCGTTAAAGAAAAAGAGAAAATCATTTTCCATCGCAGCCGAGAACATTAATTAGGAATCTATACCAACCTCTGTGTCCGAGAGCAATTTCACCAATGCACCTGCCTACTTTCGTAACACAATGAGTTGATCCTTGGCCTCCGTATCAGTCAAAGTAATTGAATCAGAAACTCACGGGTGGGTAGGTGGATGGTGGTAGTAGTAGTAGTAGTAGTAGCAACAGGCGTGAAGGCCAAGTTTCATTAATCCAAGCTTGAAGGAATTAAAAAGTTTTCCCATAAACTTTATACCTGCAGCTCAAGTTGGCACCGTGTTGTATCCCAGGAAGGCGAGAGATAAGACCTCTTTGATTGTTTGGCGGCTTGTGCCGTAGAGGGAGAGAGAGAGAGAGAGAGAGAGAGAGAGAGAGAGAGAGAGAGAGAGAGAGAGAGAGAGAGAGATGGAAAGGGGGGCTTGGAGGGAGGGAGAAGAGGTAGTATGAGGGAGAGAGGGAGAATCTATCGAGAGGGGAGGGGCTTGGAGGGAGGGAGAACAGGTATGAGGGAGAGAGGGAGAATCTATCGAGAGGGGAGGGGCTTGGAGGGAGGGAGAAGAGGTATGAGGGAGAGAGGGAGAATCTATCGAGAGGGGGGGGAAGGATAAAAAGAAGAAGAGGAGAGAGTAGTGAAGATAGAAGTATTAGGGCAATGGTGAGAGAGATACAGGCAAAGGCATTGTGACTTCATCAAAGTCATGGAAAACTTCCCCCCCTATTTTATTTTTGTATTATTTCTTCCCCCTCCTCAACTTCTCTCATCCTCCCTGAAGACTCACCCCCCCCCCCCCCGCGCTTCAAGACAAGAATTTCCGCAACTTCTGTTATCGTCCGTGAGTATTCATCCTCTCCTCCCGTTTTCTCCCACGGACATCGGGAGAGGTTTGGACTTCCCCAGTGGAAATTTTCAAGGGCCGATTGCATCTTTTGCAGAGGCTGACGGAGATATGGAATGGTCGGTGGGGGCCATTCCTTCAGTAAAAGCATTGAGCGCGCCATTACCTCTCTCTCTCTCTCTCTCTCTCTCTCTCTCTCTCTCTCTCTCTCTCTCTCTCTCTCTCTCTCTCTTAGACAGACAAGAAGATGGTGGTGGTGGTTGGCTGTCGATCTCTTTTGTGGGTAAAAGGAGGCATTTATTCTAGATTTTCGTCCACCTTAAAACCCTTCATATCATCCTTGTAGTAGTAGAATCCATTGGGTTCGTGCAGCTAACGCCATCGTCCCATACACGACACAGACCCCTCAATGAACCACTTCTCTGTTTTTTTCCTGAAGTATTCTGCTGAATATTGGAGCGCAGGTGGTCTGGACTTGATGTGGGGGAAAGAGAGAAGATAAGTTTACACAGGGGGCTCGAGGAGGGGAGGATGGGGGTGGGGGTGACTGGAGACGTCGTGTGTGTGTGTGTGTGTGTGTGTGTACCTCAACCCTCCCTCAGTAATCTGGTAGTGACATGATATACCGCGCAGCCTATTACAGAAGAGGAAGAAGCTGTGTGTGTGCTGAGGTGTTCGGGCAAGCTGACGAGAAACGCAGGGGAAGAAAGTGGTATTTTGGCCTCTTAAGTATTCACACAGACACACACACACACACACACACATACACATACACACACACACACACACACACACGGGACAGCATCAGATAATGCCAGCCTTTTCGGGCACAGTTTTTAAAGTGAAAAAAAAGAAATAATGTTTTCTCTCTCTGCCTTTCGCTGAATTCGCCCTGGGAGGAGGAGGACGGAGGAGGAGAAGGAGGACGGAGGAGGAGGAGGAGGAGGAGGACGGAGGAGGAGGAGGAGGAGGTATTTTCGTCGATGGTGGACGACGCTCCTGCGGTTAAAACCACAGGCGATTGCTGTCACTCTCGGGGGGGGGGGGTGTGTGAAAAAGAGAGAGAGAGAGAGAGAGAGAGAGAGAGAGAGAGAGAGAGAGAGAGAGAGAGAGAGAAGGAAGGAAGGAAGGGAGGAGGGAAGGAAAGGTGGAGGAAGGAGGAGGAGGGGGAGAAAGGGGAATTTCTTAGGGAGGGGAGGAAAAAGAAGGCATTTTTGAAAAAAAAAAAAGTGTTTGGCAATTGGGGTGTTTAGTATTCTATAATGGCTTTTGGCAAGATGAAAAAAAGGAATAAAAGACACCCTTCTCAAGGCCTCACAAAAACGAGTGCGAAATATTTTTATTATCTTTAATATCATGGTGGAAAATGTATTTTCTGTGGTGTACATTTAAGCACGCGATACACATTTATGTGAAGAATGCTAGTGCCATAGAAAATGGGGGTAGGGTATGAGGGAGGGGAACAAGTGAGAAATTGTAGAGATGTTTGTGTATTACAATGATGGTGTTGGTGTGTGAGTGGCTGTATGATGTCTGTATATGGTGTAGGTGTGTGTATGGCAGTCTGGTATTTGGCTATTGTAGATGCATGTATGACAGTGTGATGATGGTGGTAATATGTATATATGCATATGAGGTGATTTTGATGGAGATGACGTAGGTGTTTATATGACGAGATGATATTCAGCAGTAGTTAAGGCAAACGTATGGTGCAATATATCGTGCAAATGAAATATTATTCTCGTCTGATGAAAAGGGTTTTTGAGGGTACAGTCCAAGCAGAATGAATTATACATTATTTGCCAGAGAAGCGAAGCGACAGGATCTGATTACTTCCAGAGATAATGTAGATTGAGGCAATAGCTACCCTGTTTACTGATGCACTTAGCGTGAAAATGTATTACCGGCAAATTTCGTATAGAAATTGAAGAAGAAAGAGAGGTGTTCAGACGAGCTGGGAGGAAACAGAAGCCAGATGATACCAGACAAGGGTCGGGGAAACGTAATGTATATGAATAAGGGATGTATCGTGACGTGTGTATGTGGCGCGTCCGACGTTCGGGGACATAAAATGCTGATAGAGGATTTCAGAGGCGGATGTCTTCCTCAAGATGGAGGTGACAGAAAGTCAAACCGATGAGGAAATTTTTTTTTGTATCTATTTTTTTCTCCCCCTTTCCACGCCTGAGGTTATTGATTTTGTTCTAAGTCTTCCAGAGGATTTTTTTTAACCCTCTTACATGTTCGTCATTTCTAGCATCAGATGCAGACGGAGAAATGGCCTCATTCGCTCACATTCATTCTCAAACTGTCATGTATAATGTACAGAAACCAGAGCCCCCTATCCACAGTCAGGCCCCACAGACTTTTACCAACCGCATAACATGTCTTGATTCAGCCCATTGACAGTACGTCATTCCCTGTAAACCACATCATTCCAATTTGTTCTATCCTATCCCTTGCACGCCTCGCACCCTCCTGCATGTCCAGATCCTTTGAGAAATATTCTTCGATTGTTTTTCTATGAACCTTTGAGAGCGACGGTATGATCCTTAACCTGGCCTTTGACCTAAGACTTGGGGATCACATCCAAAGCCTGGCCTTTGACCTGAGACTTAAGGGATCAGATTCAAAGCCAGGCCTTAATCCTAACCCGATGATTGAACCGTCGTGTACAGAAGACTCGTACTCTTAGAATCTATTCTAGAGTTTCGTTACTATTTTTTTTCACAGGCTTTTAGAAAATCATACTCATCCCTCCCCTTGTAGGAGGGTATTAACGGAGGAACTACTCCACTTAGCTTGGCTTTCATGACCAAGAGTTTAGGATCCTATGGAAACCCATTCGTCATAGGATCTAATACCCTGTTATGTGTGCTGGTGGACACGATCAAGACAAAAGAGTAGCATTATTATTTTCTTCTACGTGGTAGCTTTTAGCGTTCGACACATTGTGGCACTTATTCTGGTAAGACTGAACCTCTCTCTCTCTCTCTCTCTCTCTCTCTCTCTCTCTCTCTCTCTCTCTCCAGCAGAAGACTTTTGAGAGACGCCTCTAAAACACTGAACAAAATAAATGAATATTTTTTTTTCTTTTTTTTCTTTGCCCTACTTGTTACGTCTAAGTTGGCGGTGGAGTTGGTTAATGATAGCAGAGGGGAGAGAGAGAGAGAGAGAGAGAGAGAGAGAGAGAGAGAGAGAGAGAGAGAGAGAGAGAGAGAGAGACGTTAATATAAGGCCATCTGCCGAAGGCGCTGTAGGTGGTGGAAGGCAACGAGATCCAAACTTTGCTCGTTTGACTGGATTAAGGAAGGGCCCATGGGTTTACATACTGAACTACGGTTAATACAACGTAAGGGAGTTACTGTCTCTCGCACCTTGATACACACACACACACACACACACACACACAGTGGAGGCAGGCAGTTTATAAAGGTTTAGAAAGATATATTAGGAGAAGGATAGGAGATGGGGGCCGACGAGGTTAGAATTATCTCACCCGTACTGTACGCATACGTCAAGACGTATACGTAAATACGCGCATGGGTACGCAAGCTCGTGGATCTCTCTCTCTCTCTCTCTCTCTCTCTCTCTCTCTCTCTCTCTCTCTCTCTCTCTCTCTCTCTCTCCGCTGTTTCCATGCTTCTCTCTCTCTCTTACATTTCCATCTTTCATATCACCTTTTTCTCTCTCCTTCACTTCTGTCTTCATGCTTTTCTCACCTCGCACATCACAGAATATTTAATGCTCTCTCTCTCTCTCTCTCTCTCTCTCTCTCTCTCTCTCTCTCTCTCTCTCTCTCTCTCTCTCTCTCTCTCTCTGTTTTCCTTTTAGCATCATCTTCCATTTCTTGCCTCCTGCTCCACACTGTTGTCTTCGTCCACAATTTCCTCATTGCTTCAATCGTTCGGGCAAGTGTCCTCTCCGCTTTTACTCAAGCCTTTGTTCCACTCATCATTCTTGTTGGTGACGCAATACTCTGCTTCCGTCGTAAGGGTTGTTAGCATACGGAATGACCAACCAATCACGGTAGTTGAAAGCTGCACCGTAGATACGTTTAAGAATAAACTTTCTATAGATATTTCGCCTCAGATCCACGTCTGGCATCATTCGCGCTTCCGTAGTTAAAGAAACAGTTTTTTGAAACATTACAGTAAAAGCTTTTTGAAACGTGCATGTCTTTCTCCTCTTACCACGCTGGTGTAAGCGTTTCTGATCCTTTCCTCTCTCGCACACGGCCTCGAAAGGAACCAGTGGCATGTAGCGGTTTGAATCCCTTTGTATTCCTTTGAATGAACATCCTGTCGTCCGTATCGTTACGATATAAGAATAATGTCCAAAAGGAGAAATGAAAATACACCTTCAGTATTTCCTTAGCCTTGTCTTTTTGGAGAAACGTCGCGTCTCAACCACAGTCAAAAGTGGTGTGAAAGGGAACCGTATATTTTGCGTTGAGTCAAAGGATTAATGAGATAAAGATGTGTCAGCAGTGGAGGAACTGAGGAAAAAGAATTATTATCGGAACGCGTTTGACCTAACCACAGTGGCAATTTGACAGTAGATTTGTGCGTGATGAATTCGAAGGTCAATTTACCGCCTTTATAGCATGAAGGAAATGTAATTCTTCGTCAGCAAAGCAACTCTTGTGTTGAATTTAGCCACCCTGATGGCAAGCTTACGACGGTGAAGTAGATCTCGTCAGCTTAAGAATAGATTTCTAACTGTACCATCCCCCAGCTTGGTGACGTAGTTACTCTATGCTTTAATCAGCTTGATGAAGAGGGTCAGTGATGTACAGCTGTTTCAGTTAGGTAGAATAGTTATCAACGTATAACTCTGTCATCTTAATGATATGTTTGGTCAGGTGATCACTGACGCAGAGGTATGTTCAGCTTGATAAAAGGGGATCACAGACGTAGGATAATCTTAGCTTGATAATCATTTTGTCCATGTGATCACCAACGCAAAGCTGTATATAACGTTCAGCTTGAAAAAAGAAAAAGCCAAAGCGAGATCGGTAATGTCGAATTATGCCAACTTGATATAACCAGCTTGGTCACATGATCACGAGAGTACACAGCTCTGCCCAGCTTAGCTTATGGTTCAGCAATGTGGCTTACGAATACGGCTTGACGTCTCATTACAGGGGAACCGAACCCTGGTAACGACATATTGTGTTTGTTAGGCAGAAATTCGCGAGTGTCGTGTGTGTGTGTGTGAGTGTGTGTGTGTGTGTGTGTGTGTGTGAGTGTGTGTGTGTGTGTGTGTGTGTGTGTGTGTGAGGTGCTGGTTTGTTGTTAGGTTAGGTTAGCATTGCTGCAGAGAACACCCAAGATTTGCTTCTGCTCGCGTGTCTGCAGCGAAGCATGGTAGAAGAGGATGAGGAAGATGAGGGATAGGATGAGAAGGATGAGGGACAGACAGTTGAACGTGGGGAGGATTGAGTTGGAGGTAGAGAAAGTAGAAGTTGTGTAAAGGTGAAATAAGACAAGCGGGGATGAGTTTTGATAGGAGGGAAGGATTTAATGAGGGGGTTTGGCCTTTGAGTGAGGGGGGGAAGTATGAGTTATGGAAGGGGAAGAGGTGGGATGAGTACGATGGAAGGAGGAACAATGAGGAAAGGAAGGGCAGAGGTTGAGGTGGAAGGAGGAGAGAGGTGAGTACAGCTGAAGAAGCGAAGATGAGGAAAGGAAAAAGATAGAAAAAAGAAGGGGGAAGGAGGAAGGGGGGGACAGAAGAATGAGGAATGGCCAGCAGGAAGGAGACTAGGAGGATAAATCCTCCAGCAGGAGATGAGGCGGAAAAGGATATCATTTTGTCTGAGTTATGTCAGGTCTCCTGCTCACGCTGGAGGGGAGAGAGAGAGAGAGAGAGAGAGAGAGAGAGAGAGAGAGAGAGAGAGAGAGAGAGAGAGACCTGAGTAAATAATTGGTCTCTGGTGACAAGAAATCGCCGCTATGTGTATGTGTGTGTGTGTGTGTGTGTGTGTGTGTGTGTATTGCGATAGTGTCTAAGAAGTCTTGTGTTCGATGTTACGTTGGTCCTATCGCTGTTCTACACCCTACTGACACTTGAGGGTGTAAGATGGTTTCCTGCCATCGCTGCAACACTCGTACGCCAGGACGTTTGTGTACACTGAGGGATGTCTTGTCTCCATTCTTCCACCTGTGGAGTTGTGGTACTGATTAATAATACCCTTTCGTGTGTGTGTATATGATTAATCAAAGGTCATTTAAAGAATCACGTTATGAAAGCATAGGATCAATATAGTCGTTGATGCCGTCTGTAAATGACTAAGATTATATTGAATTATATATATATATATATATATATATATATATATATATATATATATATATATATATATATATATATATATATTTATATATATATATATATATATATATATATATATATATATATATATATATATATATATATATCCCTGGGGATAGGGGAGAAAGAATACTTCCCACGTATTCCCTGCGTGTCGTAGAAGGCGACTAAAAGGGGAGGGAGCGGGGGGCTGGAAATCCTCCCCTCTCAATTTTTTTTAATTTTCCAAAAGAAGGAACAGAGAAGGGGGCCAGGTGAGGATATTCCCTCAGTGGCCCAGTTCTCTGTTCTTAACGCTACCTCGCTAATGCGGGAAATGGCGAATAGTTTGAAAGAAAGAAAGAAAAGATATATATATATATATATATATATATATATATATATATATATATATATATATATATATATATATATATATATTTCTTCTTTTATTTATTCATTTTCTTTTTTACTGAACTTGTAGTTGATTGTGTTATTACGAACAACGTCTCTTCGTTAAATCTTGAGTGAGCATTCGTAGTAATTTCATCGTACGAAACAAACCAACGCCACAAAGCTAGGACCATTAAGCTTAAACTAGCTTTACTGCCAGCTTAAGCTTCGTGTTAAGCCCGTCTTTGGAACAGTTAACTTTGTTTAAGGTCTTGACCTACTACCTCCATGACCCCATTGTAAGTTGCAGAGGTCAGTTTCAAGGTCACTGCTATAGGATAGGTCAAATCCCGTTACCCCGCTGTGCTAAGAAGCGGAAGGGAGTTGAATGATGAATGTGTAGGAGAACAGCTGAGTGATGGTAGGAGGGACGGATCATTCACGATGAATAAAACTGGAAATACAGATTGTTATCCTGGAACGCGAAGACGCGACGACCCTTGAGCACGACGCCACGACACTTTGAACACGACGGCGTGACACAGACATTACCCATAGGTGCCTTCACCGTCGTGTTCGAAGGGGGGTCGTGCCGCGTCGTGTTCTGCGGGAGTCGTGCCTTCCCCTCGTTCTCATTGGGTTAAGTGAGGGAGATGATGCCAACCAGGGCAGCTGGCTGGGTGGAGCTGTTGGTGGAGGAGAAGCCAGCCACGTCAAGTGAAGCTCATAATACTGCAGAGGCCCAAGCATTCCTGGCCTGCGTCAGGGATTCTCATATTTTTGGAGCAGATGAGCCAAACCACTTTAAGGAAATATCGCCCTCTGGCGCGGGAGCCACAATAGAGTAGGAGGAGAGAGGGAGGGAGGAAGGAGGAGGAGGAAGAGAGGAGGAGGAGGAGGGAGTGACATAGGTAGTTTTCCAGGAAGATCTCGGTATTCTGGAAGTGGCGGAGGGCGACAAGGTATTATGAGGAAGTCCTAGAAATAGAGCGAGGAGCCGAGCAGGTCCAAAACTTACTTTATAACACTAACGCAGTTTCTTCGTGGGGTAATACGAGGGGGGGTTTATTGGGGGAGCCGGATAACAGACGCAGGACCTGTTGGTCTGTGACGAGGTTGTCTTCAGGAGGACAGTAATAGTATCATAAATCCCTCATTTGCATAGAGGGATAGTGGATAGATAGAAGGGAGTACATGGGAAAAGCCAGATAACAGAGATGAGATAGTCTTATGACGTGTTTATCTACTAGAGGATTGTAATAATACCTTAAAGAAAAATTACTTGGGGAAGATGAGTGGTATGAATACCCGTGAGGGCAGTGGAGTGGGAGGCCACTGGAAGATCTTGGATATGCAAGAAAGAAGTCAGACAAACAGACGAGACGGTTCATCAAGTGGTGGAGGGAAGAAATAGGAAATTGGCTGGGGGGCAGGATGGATCTTACCACCCCCGGGGAGTGGGGCTGTGTGTGTGTGTGTGTGTGTGTGTGTGAGGGTGGGTTTCGAGGCAGAAAAGATGTCGTGTGTGGGCGATGGCTGGTGTATTATTCCAAAGCCTTTCTCATTTATCAAGGGAGGTAGGCTAGGGGGGGGGGGTTATGTAGTTTAGGGGAGTTTATATAGGTTAGGCCAGGGGGATTTATATAGGTTAGGCCAGGGGGATTTATATAGGTTAGGTTTATGTAGGTCAGGGGGAGTTTATATAGGTTATCAGGAAGAGGTGGATTGGCAGGAGGATGTGTCAGAGGTGAGGAAGCAAGAGGAGGTAGAGAATGACGACACACAAGGTAAACAGAGATATGAGGTTAGGAAGGTACAGAGATACAGCGCGTAAAATCTTACCTTAACCTCAAAGATTCTTCATACGCTAAGCCCAAGAGACACTCTGTTTACCATTAAATGAGTGTCAGTATCTGAACTCCTTTGCAAAACCAATGTTGCATGCAAGTCAATGCAGATATTTGATAAAGGAGTTACTTGTATCTTAACCACATTACGATGGAATGAACTTTGGGTTATTGAAGTCTTGGTCTTCGAGGACAAAATTCAGGTCATGGGTCGTACCGCTGTGCTTAGTGAATTAAGATTACACACACACATACACACACACACACACACACACACACACACACACACACACACAGCCAGAGTTTAAACTTGGAATCAGGAAGGCTTTGGGAACCCCTGCCATTCCTTGTGTCTTCTCCGTAACAACGCTCTCTTCCTCTTCCTCCCTGTCATGTAAGTTCGCTGATCCACAACTGAATTACGTGCTGGAGCCGTAACTCAACCTGGTCTTATGTTTGTGGTGGCAAGAGAAGGGATGTTTCTAGACGTTCGAGGAAGAAGATTGTGAAGTGATTCGTTCCACTTGGTTTCCCCTGTGGCTGTATGATCATCGGTGGAATGTAAATAAGCTATTTATACCCGCGTGATTAGAGGTAGAAGAAATACGTAAGTGATTCGTAACTGCCTGATTATATCAGTATGGGGGGTAAAAGAGTGATTTGGGGCTGATTGATCATCGGTAAAGTGTGATTTAAAACTGTATGATTAGTGGTAGAAAGTAAATATAACTTTGCCAGTAAAGAACTGAAAGTGGTATGAAGGGATTCAGAAGGCTTTCCGTAGTGAAATGATTCAAACTGAATAAGTCTTTGACGTAAACACGTCATCTAAGACTGAAAGAAACCTTTTTTCTTTCACAAGTGTTCCTTTGCCTGTGTGAGTGTACATAGGTCCTTCACTTGTGTGCCTAAAGCCAAGCCCCGCTCACACTTCTCTTTGAGAAATACCACAGTAAAACCAGTTCAAGTGGACTCATAACTTTATGCGTGTCGTGGAGGCCGGAAGAATATCTGTAATCACAACTGTGAAGTTGTGAGGATTGATAAGCGTTATCGTGATGTGTGGATAACGAAGAGATGGCCCGGTATGACTGATGGTCTTTTGCAGCTCGGTGAAGCTCAAAGGGTCTTTTATTTCTTTACTTTTCATATGTTTTTTTCTAACCTCTTGATCACCCTCCACACTTCGTAGATTCGTCCAAATGACCTTTTTCTCAAATTCATCAGCTCTTAAAAGCCTTTTTCCCCCCACCTCGTAGTCAACAAGCAAGAGAAATGAGTTGGCCAAGGGAGGGCAAGGAGGTTTCCTTGCCCTCCCTTGGCCAACTCATTTCCAGCGACCTTCCAGTAAGACCCCTCTGGAATTCTTCAGTTCCTAAGACAACCTCCCTCCTCCCCCGCCCATTCCCAAAGTCATCAATCCAGAAAGATGATCATACCCTCACTTTTCCTCACCGCACTCACAGAAACCCACCCAGTAAACTCATTCCATATTCTTCACTTCTTGAGGGACCCTTTCTTTCCAGTTTACACTCATGAAAGATGGTCGTCGTTTTATCACCAGTCTCCCCTGGACCTGGACGAGGTTCCAGGCTCTTGGAAAGAAGAACGCCTCCCCAGTGCGTTCTTGGGATTGTTTTCTTGCTACTGTGTCTAGCGTTCTGTCATCCTGTTGGAGTTCCAGCAGTTTATTGCATATTAGAAAGTTGAGAAAATGTGGCTCATATTAAGCGCTCGAGAAAAAGGGGCAGTTTACGAGGACGAAGATATGACGGTATTTGTACGATGGTCTGACTTTTGACCTGTCTCTTTTGACAGACAGACAAAGAGTGAGAGAGAGAGGGAGAGACAGGACGACTCCAAAGTTGGCTTGATACACAGTTGGTGAAATTCATGCCAATGTAGAGTAATGGGGGCCGGGACAAAGTGAAGGAGGGACTCGACATGATTATCATCCCCCGGGAAATAAGCTCTCGGGATTCGTCTCTGTGTGAGGAGCATTTAGGAGTCGACATCCTGCTCAGCCTGTCACCATAGTCCTACGTTAGGAGAATGGTAATTGAGACAACTTGTCTACTGGATAAAGAAATATATAGCAAGCTGTTGATATCATAGGGAAGGCCAAAGTCTAAAATACGTTTCTCAGAGTTTGGTCACGGCTCCATAAAGAGACAGAAAGAGCTGAAAGAGAAGGTCTAGAGGAGGGCCAACAAAGATGGTAACATAATTAAGAGCTTTGAGTTAACAGGGAAAGGCTAAAGGGTCTAAATTCGTCCACCTTGGAAGGGAGAAGAGTGAGAGATGACCTGAACACAACCTTTAAGTTTTTAAGATAGATTGATGACGTGGACGGTAAACAGTTCTTCGAGAGATGTAGGGATAGAGCAACCAGATGACATAGCATGAAATTAAGCTCGAAACTTGTTTGAGAAGAGACGTAATGAAGCATTTTCATACGTAGTGTAAGAGTGGTGGATGAATGGAATGGAATGACTTTTTATTAAGGACATGATTAATACAGACAATAGACAAACGTTGAAGAAGTTGTGTGACAGAGAATGTTCACGAGATGATAATGTCCTTCCCCGTACATTACAAATAGTTAATTACACACTAAAGATAAGGGAATGGGGGGAATTTGACCTCTTGATAAGGGATACCATTAGATTCCAGGAAATATCGAAAGAAAGTGCATTCAGACGGTACATAATGGGTACGTTTACCGCGGGAAGATGATGTATCCTTGTGCCATCAGTCAACTATCCTTCAAGGTACTGCATTGATTACCCAGAGCAGATAGTCATTGATAACGGTGAAGTGACGTTCAAGAAGGTGAGGGGTAACTGTGAGACACTCCCTCCTCTTAGATGTTAAGCTACTGGGAAATAAGATGGTAAATAACCAGGGAAATAAGCTGGGAAAGCTTATGGAGATGAAGAGTCATGGAGACACGATTTCTTAGATTGTATACAGAGTCCTTGTCTGTAGGAAGACGTCATGGGGGTATACTTAAAGCGATGGGGTATGGCGCACCATCGCTGCTTTCTTGTGTCTCCACACGTAGCAGCAAGGACTGGGAACCTATCATATATGCGTCATCAGTGGGGAGTTACTGCTCATTCCACGGATGATTTTGAGTACGTGAGTGATGAGGGCCTAAGACGGGGGTCAGAGGAGGAAGGGGACCCAAAGAGGAAATAGAACTAGCAATAGAAAAAAAAGAGAGAGAGAGGAAAGAATGAAGAATGAATTGAAATGTGGATATGAAAGGACCTAAGGCCCTTAAGTTGGGTAAGAGAGAGAGAGAGAGAGAGAGAGAGAGAGAGAGAGAGAGAGAGAGAGAGAGAGAGAGAGAGAGAGAGAGAGCTACAGCTGACGGCCTCTTGCCCTAAGCCCTTGAAATATGGCCATGGACCGCTCGGCCTTTAACCACCCAGATCATCCCTAATGCTTATTCTCTCTCTCTCTCTCTCTCTCTCTCTCTCTCTCTCTCTCTCTCTCTCTCTCTCTCTCTCTCTCTTTCCCGATTCCCTCCCACTTCCCTTTCCTCATCTCCTCTTCTATCTGTATTTTTTGCCCCTCCCTTTCTTTCTCTCCTTTTTTTTTATTTTCCTACTTCCCCTTCTCCTTCTCCCCTTCCTTTCCCCTACCTATTTCCCCCCCCCTATTTCCCCCCCCCCATTCCCTTTGCTCTCCCTGCTCCCCCCCCCTCCCCATATGTCCCATCCTCCCCAACCCCATCACTTCTCGACTCCCCAACAGCCCCCCCCCCTCCCCATATGTCCCATCCTCCCCAACCCCATCACTTCTCGACTCCCCAACAGCCCCCTCCCCCTCCCCTCCCCCCACCCCCTCTTTCGGGCACTACATGTAAACGACTTTTGAATTCAGGTGTGTAGAGTCGTAGAGTCCCTTTGCTTTAGCGGTGAAGAGGCGTAATTAAATTTGGGAGAGAGAGAGAGACCTGGCACGCCCATGAGGCGATATGCGTACGAACAAAGCCTTACATTTGAATAATGATGTGCTTATGAAGGCTAAAGAGAAGGTCTATGGTTGTGGGGGGTTTAAGTTGCTGATCCGCTTTTAACACTGGCCAAATGTTGGTGTTGGGGGAAGGGGTGCGTGTTGGACCGTTGGGGAAGGAGTGCGTGTTGGACCGTGGGGGAAGGGGTGCGTGTTGGACCGTTGGGGAAGGAGTGCGTGTTGGACCGTTGGGGAAGGAGTGCGTGTTGGACCGTTGGGGAAGGGGTGCGTGTTGGACCGTTGGGGAAGGAGTGCGTGTTGGACCGTTGGGGAAGGGGTGCGTGTTGGACCGTTGGGGAAGGAGTGGGTGTTGGACCGTTGGGGAAGGAGTGCGTGTTGGACCGTTGGGGAAGGAGTGGGTGTTGGACCGTTGGGGAAGGAGTGCGTGTTGGACCGTTGGGGAAGGAGTGCGTGTTGGACCGTTGGGGAAGGGGTGGGTGTTGGACCGTTGGGGAAGGAGTGCGTGTTGGACCGTTGGGGAAGGAGTGCGTGTTGGACCGTTGGGGAAGGAGTGCGTGTTGGACCGTTGGGGAAGGAGTGCGTGTTGGACCGTTGGGGAAGGAGTGCGTGTTGGACCGTTAGGGAAGGAGTGCGTGTTGGACCGTTGGGGAAGGGGTGCGTGTTGGACCGTGGGGGAAGGGGTGCGTGTTGGACCGTTAGGGAAGGGGTGCGTGTTGGACCGTGGGGGAAGGGGTGCGTGTTGGACCGTTGGGGAAGGAGTGCGTGTTGGACCGTTGGGGAAGGGGTGCGTGTTGGACCGTTAGGGAAGGGGTGCGTGTTGGACCGTTGGGGAAGGGGTGGGTGTTGGACCGCGGGAGCGTCCATGAAGCCGTCATGATCAATGGACCGTCAGAACGGACTTGGGGTCCATCAGGGTAAAACGGACCCGTGGACCGTCCTCGCTGACGCCGTGGTTCGCGGGTCGTAAGAACGCGCTTTGGGACACCATGGTTCACGGACCTTAATGACGTGCTGACGTATCACAGCCATGGTCAGCGGACCATTGAAACGTCCGTGAATGGGGCTGTTGGTGAATTGAGGACTTGGGTGTGTTGGGTGTGGGTTGAGGCCTTTGATCTGGCATAATGTTAATGAGGTTGTGTATGACGTGTGTGTGTGTGTGTGTGTGAGTGTGTGTGTGTGTGTGGTGTGTGTGTGTGTTGTGTTTGTGTGTGTGTGTGTGTTGTGTGTGTGTGTGTGTGTTGTGTTTGTGTGTGTGTGTGTTGTGTGTGTGTGTGTGTGTTGTGTGTGTGTGTGTTGTGTGTGTGTGTGTGTGTTATTATACAGAAGAGAAGGCTTGGGTGATTCACTTTTCTTAAATACTTCCCCTTCGTCTTACCCTGTTGGTTGTGTGTTAACGTGTTGCCTGCTGGTTTGTGGCGCTGTTCACAGACCATTGCTGCTGTGGACGAGTTTACTGTGTCATTCTGCGCCCCCAGAATTAGGTCGACGTAAGCCCAACTAATTGGATATTGCATCCTTGACGAGTCAGAGAATTAGGAGAGAAAGTCAAGGTGTGGCAGTGTTGTCTCGAGGGATATTAACCGAGGCAAGGAGAAAAAATTTTTTACGCCGTTCTTACGTGTTCTTCTTGTGGTCTTACACTGTACTTCAAAGTTTTATATATATATATATTATATATATATATATAATATATATATATATAATATATATATATATATTATATATATATATATTATATATATATATATAATATATATATATATAATATATATATATATATTTATTCTTCTTTTTCTTTTAAACTATTCGCCATTTCCCGCGTTAGCGAGGTAGCGTTAAGAACAGAGGACTGGGTCTTTTTTGGATATCCTCACCTGGCCTCCTCTGTTCCTTCTTTTGGAAAATTAAAAAAAAAAAAAAACCCTGAGAATTATACAGGGATTATAATATAATCGCTCAAATGCTGGACACCTGCAACCTGTCCAACAAACCTGGCGTTTAAAGTTTCACCCAGATATATACTACACTGTAGTAAGCTTGGCCATATAATTAATCTGTTGCATTTCTGCTGAACCAGGGCATGTGATGCGTCCTGGGTAAACCATGGAAAGGTCTGTGGGTCCTGGATGTGGATAGGAGGCATAAGTTTCCCTACAGTGCATATACATATGTATATATATATATATTATATATATATATATATTATATATATATATATATTTATTCTTCTTTTTCTTTTAAACTATTCGCCATTTCCCGCGTTAGCGAGGTAGCGTTAAGAACAGAGGACTGGGTCTTTTTTGGATATCCTCACCTGGCCTCCTCTGTTCCTTCTTTTGGAAAATTAAAAAAAAAAAAAAGATATCTGAGATAGAAAAAGATGATGGTTGCAAAATAAGGGGATGGTGGGAGAAATGATAATACGGGACTGGTAGTTATTTTGATTAACTATGAATTTAATTACTTAAGGGATACGAGATGTAATTTTTGAAGAACAAACCCCTTTTGTTCACGGAGACCTTCAGCAGACTGGGGCACGTAATCTAACCTGAACAGGACTAAGTAGGAGTGACTGACTTCTCGTATGTACAAGACTGTAGGTGTTTTTGGTAACAGACTACAGTGTAGTGAGGTGCAAGGGTTGTTGACCACGAAAGCAGACCCCCAAGATGGTGCTTATTTTCAAGTGGCGCCAAAGAAATGTGAAAATGTTAAGATAATCCTATGTCTAAGTCAAGAGCTTCGGAGTAAGAACGCAGAGTAATAGATTCGAATATGATATTACAGCTTATACCACGACATATGCCTTCTGCCTCGTCTCTTAAAGTTGTGGAAATATACCATATCTTTATTTCATGTGTCAACACACACACACACACACACACACACACACACACACACACTAAGCCTAAGCCAAGCACGCATTTACAGACTAGCCCCCATGGGAAGGTAAACAGCTGGGATTAGCTGTGGGTCGATCACCTCGCCCAGGATTTGAACCCATACGAGCCCAACCCCGAGCCGTCCCCGTGCTGTCTAATAGGCAGTAATGTTAGCCACAACACGGAGGCCCCGTGTAAGCATCTGTTCCTTATGTACGTTGAGGAAGTTATACACTCGTAGGGCCTCGTCCATTGAACATTCCTTAGTATCTTGTATCTTTCAAAATCCTTTCAGTACCTTTTTTTCCGTGTCTCCATCCTCCTCCATCCCCTTCTGCGTAGCGCAAGCCCACACATCTTACCTACGACTCCCATTATCAAGGAGTGTGCACAAGGGAATGTCACACCGACTGCGTGCGGGTTCATTATCTCTGGTGAATGAAGCTTCGTTGGTCGCGACACCTGAGGCGAAACAGCGAACACTCACGGAGTCTCAACGCTGGCTGGCTCGGGACAAGCAAGAGCCCCGGATGTGCGACACTGGGGCCAAATCACACTCGTCGAATAAGATGACATGAGCCAATCAGGATGACTGAATATTGTGATAGGACTCAGACACAGCGGGCGAGAATATGGCATCGCCCAAATCCAAATGTTTGAATATTGTGAAGCGAGTCAATTAGGAGTATCGAACACTCGAGATATGAAGCGGAACCGTTGAACAGTGAAGTAACCAGGGGTTGAATTTCTCGTATTGGGTCATTCCGAAGCACCTGTGTGCATGACAATGCCTCCACATGCACCAGTCAACTATGACAGCTCAGAAGTGTGTGTGAGGATCTCACAAGGGGCGTCTCCAACGGCAGGTGAACGTATCATGTCAAAACGCATCAGAGACGGTGGGCTTCGGGAGGCAATGATAACAAACTCGTGTCTCCCACATTATAATGGGATGTGACACCTATTGCCTCAGTGGGTTTCAAGTCCTCTAAAATGGACAGAGGATCATCATGATGTTGCCAGCCACAGGTAAACAATAGAGCCACTACTTTTCTCGACACGTATACAGAGGCATCAGAACCGGCTGCTCTCACCTCTCGAGGTAAGTCTCGCTGAACGAGCAGACGAGACAATGGCTCGTCGGAAAACAAGATTTTGTGAGGAGCGAGAGACGAAACATTATCTCGAAGTCTCGCTTCTATTGATATAAAGTAAGGTAAAAGGTGACAATATATTAGGATAATATGTCTTTTGAAACAAATCGAGGTTATGATAGAGCTTTTAAAGATCTATTGGACTTCTACCCCAATAGATCAGTTACTATGATTACGCGCTATTAAGGTATTTCTGCGTGATAGAAGGGGTTTTGAATGAAATGAGAATGAAGGAAAGAAATAATGCTCTGTAATCGCACATTTAACGTAGGATGAGCGTCAAGCATTACTTAGCATGATAGCTACTGAGCATATGCTGAGCATGTTTGAAAGCTTCGTTGATCGAATGAGATTATGTTCTGGACTGAATAAAAAAAACCCTGAGAATTATACAGGGATTATAATATAATCGCTCAAATGCTGGACACCTGCAACCTGTCCAACAAACCTGGCGTTTAAAGTTTCACCCAGATATATACTACACTGTAGTAAGCCTGGCCATATAATTAATCTGTTGCATTTCTGCTGAACCAGGGCATGTGATGCGTCCTGGGTAAACCATGGAAAGGTCTGTGGGTCCTGGATGTGGATAGGAGGCATAAGTTTCCCTACAGTGCATATACATATGTATATATATATATATATATATTTGCTGACAACCACAAAGAAAAATCAACCTCGAATAGTCCCAAGTGCACTTTCGTGTGATTAACACATCGTCAGGGGACATACCCTGACGATGTGTTAATCACACGAAAGTGCACTTGGGAATTATCGAGTTCCGTTTTTATTTGTGGTAGTCAGCAAATACTAGATCATGTGCATCGCTAACAACAACTGCAATATATATATATATATATATATATATATATATATATATATATATATATATATATATATATATATATATATATTTATTCTTTCTTTTTCTTTTAAACTATTCGCCATTTCCCGCGTTAGCGAGGTAGCGTTAAGAACAGAGGACTGGGTCTTTTTTGGAATATCCTCACCTGGCCTCCTCTGTTCCTTCTTTTGGAAAATTAAAAAAAAAAAAAACGAGAGGGGAGGATTTCCAGCCCCCCCGCTCCCTCCCCTTTTAGTCGCCTTCTACGACACGTAGGGAATACGTGGGAAGTATTCTTAATCCCCTATCCCCAGGGATATATATATATATATATATATATATATATATATATATATATATATATATATATATATATATATATAATGTGTGTGTGTGTGTGTCTGAAATAGAATTTGTGAGGTACAGAATTCTGTTTCTCACTTTTTCCACCACATAGTTCTGCTGTGGCAATTATTTCAGCAGACTCGATGGTAGTTTCAAAGGGGCGACAATAGGCGGGACGGGATATTGAGAGAGAAAAAGACTAGTTTGAAATTCTGGCAAAGTTCTTGTTCGAGACTTGAGACGCCGCTGCTGCTGCTGCTGCTGCTGGAATGATGCGTTTGATCTCTGGAAAGTGGGTGAATGGTGAGGAAGTTGGGAGTTCCAGCTTGTTTACTCCACCATCAGGGTCATTAGATGTAAGTGCAGCTTAACCAGCAGTTACGAAGGTTGACGAAGACGAAGAAGCTCCTAGGTGGAAGAGAGAGAGAAGAGAGAGAGAGAGAGAGAGAGAGAGAGAGAGAGAGAGAGAGAGAGAGAGAGAGGGTGAAACAGATTGTAAGTCTAATCGACCATCTTTACCTCACTGGCTCCCCCTTTGCCTCCTCACGTTGGCATGTCGATCCAGACACCAAAATAAAGGAAATTATTATTATCTGTCTTCTTGTAAGGGGTAGATACAGGTAGAGGATGTAGGAGGAGGCTGCTGCTGCTGTAGGAGGAGGAGGAGGAACTTGAGCAGAGAGAGAGAGAGGGAGAGAGAGCGTCAAGAAGTTCACCTCTCTTCGTCCGCACCTCCGCCTCCAAGGCTTGTGAAGGCGTCTCATCCCTTCATAGCGACGGGCGTGATGCTTTTAGCGCAACAGTCGGTGTCTTGGGTGATGACCGTCTTCACAACTCCTGTCTATATTGGAGCGTCAGTTGGCCATGGTCCTGCCTGTCGGTAATGCTCGAAGGGCGTTAAAATCTCACCTGTAGGAGGAAGGCGAAGTTAACTGCTCTCTCTCTCTCTCTCTCTCAGCCTTCCGTGTGGAGCGACGAGGACTTTAACCCAGCAGAACTCCGAGCTTAGGGTGGCCACAGTGGTAACTATCTTATACGACGCCATGTAAGATTAATTTCATTTGTTGTGCCCGTGGAAAGAGGCGGTAGAAGGACAATAACGAGGTTTTAAGCCCTCCCTCCCCATCCACTGCCTCTTGCCAGTTGCATGGTATGTGAAGGCTGTTAACGAAGTGGCTAACAAGCGAACAAGGTATATGCCGCCTTTGTCGCTCTTAACGACCGACGCGCAGCTGGAGAAGGAAGAACAATGACTTTGTTTACTGGGGACGGAGGAGCCTTCGTTTACCCTTGACTAATTGGCAACACCTGAGTCTGACACCTGCGTCAAGAACATTTTTGTTCGACGCGATGACTGAAGAACAGTCCTCTTTGTGTGTGTGTGTGTATATGTGTCCCCTTCTCCCACGCGTTCTTCAAGATGCTTGTGAAGTAATCTCCCAATGTGGACGCTAAAGCTCCCTGTATGGCTGGTGGTTGCGTCGCTGATATTTGCTGGGGTAACGAGCAGGATTAACATAAGCTGAAGACTATACCATGAGAGGGATCGTATGTTGTCTGACCCTAACTAAGCAGAAGGAAGTATGCGATACTTGAGAACCATACGTTTGGATAATCATCCAGTAGTACATCATTAGCATTAAGGTTACGTTCTATTATAGTTTGCAAGGAAATATATTGCATTACTATGAAGGTTCTACCATTCGTGGGGGAATATGGTGTAAAAGACTTTTATATGTGTGGGTGTGGAATAAAGATGAAGAAATGACAGGGAGAGAACATGAAAACAAACGAGAATATAGAATTGACTAGGAAAGGGATGGGATTCCACGGATGTAATACGAGAGGGGGGACTTAAGACGAAGCACCCTAGAGGATGGGGTCGAAGGATCAGTATGTCGCAGGAAGTGAATCCTTCTTAGGAAAAGTGAAGAGAAGAGATTCGAGGAAAATATATAAGACGGGGACCCCTCAGGACCTCATCTGAGACAAGTTTTGATAGGTTTTTGACTATGAATAATTGTGACCCTTTTTAAGGTATTTGATCAGTGTCTGTCTTATTTCTGTGTTCACTATCTATGTATCAGTGATGTGAGACAACGGAATCCAGTATTATAGTGTGGTCTTGTTGGTGGAGAGGTCGAAGGTCAAGGTCATGTGAGTGAGCAGTCAGGGGGCCGAGTTTGATTTCGAGTGGGTCATAAACTCTGAGGTCCAGTACCGTGCCAGTGTTGCAATCCACTTGAAGACGAGGGTTCGATCCTTGAGCAAGACGTTAAAACCCATTTGAACATGATGGATCATCCCTTCAGCAAAACATAGCGAGCCTTATAGGATTTGATGGCCTGGGTATTAATCCAACCCTTCAAGATAAGGACAAAGACTAGTCCATAACCCAATGGAACAAGGGCTAGTCCATAACCTTGTGGAACAAAGGCCAGTCCATAATCCTACCCCTATGGGATCTTTCCACCTTTCTCAAGGGATATGAATACTTTAGGGAGAGTTGAATTCCATTTGCTTCTATCCTAGCGTCTTCATCTGGAGCTGGGTAGGTACATTTATCTTATGAGTTGCGATGCATCTGCAGACATTGCAGGGAAATGCCATGAGAGGCTGGGGCCTCAAGCCTGTGCAGTAACTAAGATGGAGGAGGGTTGTATGTAAGGTTGTGTTGGCGGAGCCAGGGAGAATGTCAGGCTACACTCCTGATAATGGTGTTTGGTCGTGTTGTGTTCTGTGTGTTGTAGGTGTTGCGTTTGTCTGTTTGGTATATGGTGGATGTGATGCTATGATTGTGTGATTGTCATTGTGTTTTTTTGTGTGTGTTTGACTAATGATGATCCTCTGTATGTGTAGGTGTTGTGTGTGTGTGTGTTGTGTTTGTGTGTGTGTGTGTGTGTGTGTGTGTGTGTGTGTGTGTGTGTGTGTGTGTGTGTGTGTTATTATACAGAAGAGAAGGCTTGGGTGATTCACTTTTCTTAAATACTTCCCCTTCGTCTTACCCTGTTGGTTGTGTGTTAACGTGTTGCCTGCTGGTTTGTGGCGCTGTTCACAGACCATTGCTGCTGTGGACGAGTTTACTGTGTCATTCTGCGCCCCCAGAATTAGGTCGACGTAAGCCCAACTAATTGGATATTGCATCCTTGACGAGTCAGAGAATTAGGAGAGAAAGTCAAGGTGTGGCAGTGTTGTCTCGAGGGATATTAACCGGAGGCAAGGAGAAAAAATTTTTACGCCCTTCTTACGTGTTCTTCTTGTGGTCTTACACTGTACTTTAAGTATATATATATATATATATATATATATATATATATATATATATATATATATATATATATAGACTCTGTCTGCTTGAGGTTGCACCGCAAGTGAAAAGTCTCTTTGGCGAAGCCGTATCTTCCTTAGTTTGAAAGGAGTTCCTCCTGTCCCCGCTACTGAACGTAGCGCAGCCTTGATGCTGGAAAAGGCCCTGAAAGAGTTCAGTTGTGGGTAGATGAGGTGGAGGTTTGGTGTGTGTGTGTGTTTGTGTGTGTGTGAGGCAGGAAATTATGTCTGGAGGTTTTAGTCTCGCTTGCTGATTAAACTTACGACTTGAGGGTGAAAGGAATAAGAGAACTTTACATTATTGTGAGAACAGCTGTTCCTCTGCGTCACGTTAGGTATAGGTTGATATGGACGATTGAACAGAGAGATAGACGCTCCTCATCCATTCAGGGGAAACGGAGTCGGTGTTTAAAAGGAGAAGAGAAACATGACATCATACACCACCACGACACCATCAACACCACCACTACAACACCAACACTACAGCCACTGAAAACAACAGAACTCGTACAACAGTAACATAACAGAGGGTTAACAGAGAAACACAGTGTTTCCACCACATAAACAGAGAAAAGAAAACAATCGAAACACAATCTGGCACATCAGCTTGACCGTACCGTAGCAGCATAGCTTGGGTGACACTGCCAGCATTCACCTACCCAACGCAGCATAACCCCACAGCATCATCACGAACATTCAACACACATTGTCAACACACGGGTGTAATGTATCGACAAGAACATGGTTCTCTCACGTAGAGAGAGAGAGAAAAACAAAACACACACACACACACACAGCAACACAGGATCAATGACGAACCAGCCATATAGCGTCTGAGAGAGAGAGAGAGAGAGAGAGAGAGAGAGAGAGAGAGAGAGAGAGAGAGAGAGAGAGAGAGGCGCAAGAACACAGCCTGACAGTAATATTTCCCATCAGAGAGGACGTGTCGGCCAGAAATCCGACACCGTGTCAGCGAGGGGTATGGTGGTTTCTCCAGGAGGCGAGCGCCTCTTATTAGTTTAATCATGATAATAGAGATTTTCAGCTGGGTAAAGGGGAGGGGGGGTTTGGAGGAGGAGGAGAGAGGAGGGCGCAGCAGCAGGGGGAGAGAGAGGGAGAGAGGCGCTGATGTTGTAGGTGTTGGTAGGCTGGAGTGAAGTGTGGGAGGTGAAAAGGGAAAGGGAGTTGGGTGGGAAATGGAAGAATGGGAAAAGATGGGATGGGTGGAATGGTCGTGGTGGACGAAATGAGGGTAGTTAGGGAGGTGGTTGAGGGAGAGAGAGAGAGAGAGAGGCGCGTGGAATGATTGGGAGCTGAAACCAAAGAGGGAATAGGGCAGTTAGGGGGCCAAAGAACCTCTGTGGAGTGGAAGGAGGAGGCGAGAATTGGACGATCGTTTACTTGCAGGTAATTCACGATCTGTCCGCTCGTCTCTTGTTGTTTCGTTGACAGTGGATAAGGATAGGTTTGTTCCCAACGCTACCTCGCAAAAGTGGGAGAGGGAGAGGAAGCAACTATTTACAGTCAATATTATATTAGGTATGTTATCATTGTTATCATTATCAGTAGGTAACGGGGCAGTTATACATAATTGCCATCTCTTGCTTCGAAACAGCGTTCGGACTGTTCGTGGCGATGGTTCATATGGTTTGGTTGGTTCGAATCAGCGTTCAGACCCACGTAAGGAGTGGCCGTCGTTCATATGCTTCGATGTGTTTGAATCAGCGTTCCGACCGAGGTTCGAGCAGTATCGTTTCATATGGTTCGCTTCGTTTGAATCGCGATGGTTTGTTTACTTGCCAAGTGGTGGAAGCGTAGTAGTTGTGTGGAGGCCTTGTCGTGGGTATGTTGGTGGATGGTGGTGGTGGTAGTGGTGGAGAGAACGTTGTGGTGGGAGTGAGTGTTGGTGATGACGACGCCGAAGTGGATCTGGACGACCGAAGCGGCTTCGTCTCGTTACTTCGCTCATGAATGTAAGACATAAGGTGTTTCACCATCTCTGTAGCCTTGTGCTGTGCCACCCGGGTGATCTGTGCCTCATACTGTGGTAGTGTGGTGGTGGTGGTGGTGGTGTTCAGCTCAGAAGATGGCCGACGTGTGGTGGAGAGAGCTCCTGCCCCATTTTTTTTGTGTGGTTAGTTTTCTTATTGTGTGACGCCAAGCTGCCACATACAACAGTTGTACTTAGTGGTTTGTGATCATGGGGCGCTAAGGTGCAACTTGTCATAACAGTTGTACTGCTGACCTGTAGCTTAAAAAATGCCATGCATGAAAGGTGGTGTAAGAGTATGATATTCTCTCTCTCTCTCTCTCTCTCTCTCTCTCTCTCTCTCTCTCTCTCTCTCTCTCTCTCTCTCTCATATCGACCGTTCCTCTCAAGCCCCAAACTGACTCTTTATCAAGCTGCAGGGAGGCATTGGGGGGGGGGGGGGATGGGGGGGGTGGGCCCCCCCCCATAATCAGGCAATAAATTGTATCCACAAAGCCACTTTACGAGAGCAGATTATAATTGATTATTATTATTATTATTATTATTATTATTATTATTATTATTATTATCACCGTTTTGGAATGAACTCATGAAAATAACTTCTGGGTACAGCGAGGCGCGATGATCCGGCAGTGTTAGATAGTGTTAGATAGTGTTAGATAGTGTTAGATATTGTTCTCTTGTGTTCCTCCCTGCATCTTTTGTTCCATCATGTTCTTCATGGGCGATCCATCGATAATGGGCCGTTCAAAGCTGTTCGCTGTATTTGCTGTTGACTTTAATGTTTGTATAGTGACCGATGTGTGTATTTGTTTATCTGCGCGTTTTCTATGGCACTCTTTACACACACACACACACACACACAGACACACACTGTGCGTAAGCGCGGGCTTGCCTAGGGGTCGGACCGGGTTAAGTTCGAATCTTAGGCATGGCTGGCGGTCCACATCCTACCCAGGTGTTCATCCTTCCCATGGGGCTGCTTGATAGATGGGTAGCTGGCTGAAGCTTCACATAGGAGTAAAGACATAGTGCATATATGCAAAGTTAAGAGACAGGTCAACACGAAGTGTAAAACCTTTTGCCCATAACACATGAATAGTAATTCTCTCTCTCTCTCTCTCTCTCTCTCTCTCTCTCTCTCTCTCTCTCTCTCTCTCTCTCTCTCTTAATTACGCTTTTGTTTAATTCTTGAATTAAAAGCCAAAAACGTCCTGTGTGGAATATAAGGTTGAAGACAGTGGAAGGTTCAGGACGTGTTTAAACCCCGTGGGTGTCTGGTCGGGGTCAGAGGGGTGAAGAGGTGCAGCTTCTTCTTGGGGTCACGAGGTCGCAGCTAGGTCCAGGGTGGTACAGAATGAGGTCAAGGTTCGTACAGAATGAGGTTAATTCTCGTACAGAATGAGGTCAGGGTTGTACTGAATGAGGTCAAGGTTTGTAACGTATTAGGTCAAGGCTCGTACTGAATGAGGTCAAGGTTCATACTGAATGAGGTCAAAGTTCGTACTGGATGAGGTCAAGGCTCGTACAGGGTGTCATTATTACTCCCTTCCCTTGTTCCAGAGGATCTTGTCTTGATCCCCGGCTGAGCTAGTAAAGTGTAGCGTATGGTTAATGAATTAACCAACTTCATTATTAGTCCTCACAGCCGACTCTGGAGGACCACCTTCGAGGACGAGCGCGAGGTGTGGTAGACGAGATAGAACTGTTGACCTTGCGTTACCAGAGGACGTGATTAGGTCACTAGTGATTAGGGGGGAGACCAGGTCACCAATACGACAGAACATTGAAGAATAGACGAGCAGGTGTAGACTCGTGTTAACTCGCACACCTGTTAACGTTTCCCATTCTGTTGTACCCGTTTACTTCCCGTTTACTTCTCGTTTACGCTCTTCTACTCCGGTACGCCCATTTACGCTTTCTGTAGGTTAGGGTTAGTCGATGGGGTAACATTAATCACCTACTTGACTATCAAGAGATCACAGCAGTTGATCCCTCTCGTTCTCTGATCCTGATAGATAGATCAGTCGAGCCTAGGTTAATCACCTGTAATCATGATTATCATTATGGGAACGATTGGGATCAAGCTAATCCCACTCATGCTGCCAGTGGGTGGTTCTCTCTCTCTCTCTCTCTCTCTCTCTCTCTCTCTCTCTCTCTCTCTCTCTCTCTCTCTCGGTCTTCATGTAGCGTACGTGATTCTTCAACGTTCACAGTCAAGCTCTGGTAAATGTGTGGGAATGTGAGATACCATTTTGACGCAACATCATCGCTGCTGCGCGCGAGAGAGAGGGTGAAATCCACGTTGCCCACGGCTAAGTTGAGGGTGGGACGCAGGGAGAGTAAAGAAAACGCTATTGGCTGTGTCTTCATCAGTGTGCGTCCCAGGTTGTCGAACGTCTGATCTCAGGGTTCGAATCCTTCCCGTGGTGTATATATATATATATACATCTGTCTTTCCATCGATATATATATATATATATATATATATATATATATATATATATATATATATATATATATATATATATATATATATATATACGACCTTTGGGAACGGCGATTCGACCTTCAGATATGATGGCTTGGCCTTTGACCGGGTCAGGTCAAAGGCCACGCCATCAGGCTCCCAAAAGGGGCCGTATTTTTCAGATGGGGGAAGAGAGGGGGGTGTGAGGGGGGTGTACTCCACCCCTATACCTTAATGGAGGTGACGTCATCATTGATCTCCACTAGGAGGTTGATTTGAGATCACACACACACACACACACACACACACACACACACACACACAGAGGCGTCTTACCAACCCGTCATATTCCATTGCCACACATCGCCTACCCCTCCCATTATGGGATGGATTGTACTCGCCACAGAAAACTGGATGCGCCTCAGGGCACATGTAGTTTGCCCAGTGTTGCCCTACGTTTCGCGAGTGCACACACTGCTCAATCACGCCAAGGTTTTAGGTAAACTACATTGGGTTTTGTTAGAATGTTGCATTGGTGTTGCACATGGCAAGGTTAGCTGTATATATATATATATATATATATATATATATATATATATATATATATACATACATACACATGTATATATATACATGTGTATGGGGATGGGTTGGGCCATTTCTTTCGTCTGTTTCCTTGCGCTACCTCGCAAACGCGGGAGACAGCGACAAAGCAAAATAAATAGAAATAATAAGTACATATATATATATATATATATATATATATATATATATATATATATATATATATATATATATATACACACGTACATATTTTGACCTCGAGTGTTCTTTATTTTTCCTACTGAAGTTTCAACAGTTCACTGAACAATGAAACATGAAACTTCACTGAACAGTAGTCCATGGAATTTCACTGGACAGTGGTCCATGGAACAATTCACTGGACAGTGGAACGTGGAGCAGTCGGATGGAGACCCTGTGACCAAACGAGGGTAGGTTACACACTAGTCTGTCCATCTGGGTGATTGTTTGAGCTGCGTAAAGTCGAGGAGGGGGGGGGGGGGCGGGGTAAAAAGAAAATGGGTTATGTGTCCTCTTGAAAATATTCAAACCGTTCGTCTTTTCTCTCTTGCCCCTCTCAAAGCCTGGCTTCAGAGAGGGCTTCTGACCCCGCATGACTGACTCAAGCCTTTAACGTACGTAAATAAGAAAGAAAATGCCTGTGTTAAGCTCGCCAAGCTTTTTTCAGCTTAACGTTCCTTCAACACATCAAGCTTTATTCCTTGTCCTAATAATTATTCTTGGAATTAACGTAATTTTTCGTCTCTCTCCCACTCGCCACTTGGCAGGAATTTCATTCGTGTAAAACGCCTCCCAACGAGCTAGCTGCTTTGCATCTTCCACTGTTGTTGTTCTTGGCGTAAGAAGTTTAGGTTCGAATCCCTAGTGATCTCTTCAGACATTAACGTCCTGTAAACTTGGTCTAATATCCTTGCATGGTGTCCGTCTTTCATATATCCTGCGAAGCAAATTTTTCCAGATTATTTCCCGCTCTGTATTAATGTTGTGTCTCACTCTGTAGGCAAGATAGCAACTAGATTTCATTTCACTTTTGATAATTGGATTTATTTTTGAGATTCTGTCGCGTACTGGATGAAGAAGACACCGTAGCCTCGAATACAGACCTCCCCTCGGCTCTGTGGCAACAGTGTGACGTATTTCGTATGACAAGTGAACTCTTTGACAGGTGTATGTTGTCAGACATATGACAGATGGTGCCCGTCAGTCATATGATTGGTTTAGCCCGTCTGCCACATGACAGATGGTGCCCGTCAGTCATATGATTGGTTTAGCCCGTCAGTCATATGACAGATGGAGGCCGTCAGTCATATGACAGGTATAACCAGTGAGTTATAAGACAGATGTTGTCTGGTATTCATAAGACAGATGCAGACCATCTGTTTCATGACAAGTGTGGGCCATCAGAAGTATGACACATGTGGCCCCCACAGTCATATGACAAGCTTAGCAATGTCACATACGACGTCAAAGGGAATTGTACCTGAAGGATATTTTGTATTTCTTTTACGTGAAATAGATAAAAACAATGTTTGTGTTGCGTGAATAGCCATGAAAATGACCTTTCCTTTTGATTACGTAAGGAAGATAAGAACATTGTTTATCCGAGTGTAAACAGTAGTTTGAGCTGTGTTTTCGATGACGTAAAGAAGATAAGAACGTAGCTTATCAGAGAAGAACGCTGCTTATCTGAGAAGATAAGCACAGGACTTATCTGAGAGACAACAGTAGTATAAGTGATCTGTGTTTATTGATTAGATATTGGAGTGCCGCAAGGTGGCCTACTTTCTCCCGTGACGTTTTTATTTGGATACGGGCGAGGTATTTATCATGATATGATTCTTGTAGGACCATTGTGGTTTGCAGTTAACCCATGATAGGGAAAATAAAGCGAAAGATGCCAGAGATGATTTAGACTGTAGATAATAAAGAATGATAAGAATATTTCATAACAATGAGAGGAAGATCATATTAATCCTTCTTAATTGTTAGATAGTAAGAGTGTGGTGTATATTTTGATGTTTTGAAGTATATTAGGTGTTTAGAAGTTTATATTTGGTTTATCTAACGGCCTTTGAAGAGCATTGCTCTCAACCCCGACAAGTTTGCCGAAGGGAATTTCACAATCATTTCAGATACATTTATTCTCTCGTCTTTTGAAGTGTTCATATATATATATATATATATATATATATATATATATATATATATATATATATATATATATTGTTATTAAGGAATATACTCTTTTTAAGTAGTTGAAATTTAGTTTCTTCTGAAATATCATGATTTTATTGCCTGTCATGTAAACTATAATGTTATTATCCTTGCTTGTCTCTCCATTGCAGTCTGCCGCCAGTTTTCGCGTCCTGTGTACGCCATGTTGGGTTACGTCCAGCCAGACAGCTTCGACACCCTCCACTCCTACGCCAACACCTTCCAGATGCCCTTCGTGACGCCGTGGTTCCCGGAAAACGTGAGTCTTACCTGCAGATCTCATGGTGGATGATGGTGGATGATTGTGGATGGTGGTGGATGGTGGTGGTGGATGGTGGTGGATAATTGGAGGGGGTAGATGATGTCTGCTCTCAGTTGGAGGGTGGAAAAGGGAGGTTTCGTGTGGGGTAGGATGTTTTGGTACAGAGACGTTGGTGAAGAAAGAAGGGATAGAGAAAGAGGAAAGAGTCTTGGTTGAGGATTTGAGGTTTCTCTCTCTCTCTCTCTCTCTCTCTCTCTCTCTCTCTCTCTCTCTCTCTCTCTCTCTCTCTCTCTCTCTCATCGTGTTTTTATGGAGTATATATATATACACGCACACACGGGCGTGTTGAAGTGGTTAGCATTGCTGACCATGATATTCACGCACGGATTCGGCTGGGTTCGAATCCCTGGGCTCGGCTTGGCTGCCACAGTCGACCCAGGTGTTCATCCTCTCCTTAGGTTTATATTCGTCGCTTGGGTGCCTAGCTTAGGCTGGGATGTGCTTTTGTAGAGGACATGATGTATATATACAAGGACATGATGTATATATACAAGGACATGATGTATATATACAAGGACATGATGTGTATATACAAGGACATGATGTGTATATACAAGGACATGATGTATATATACAAGGACATGATGTATATATACAAGGACATGATGTATATATACAAGGACATGATGTATATATACAAGGACATGATGTGTATATACAAGGACATGATTGATGTATATATACAAGGACATGATGTATATATACAAGGACATGATGTATATATACAAGGACATGATGTATATATACAAGGACATGATGTATATATACAAGGACATGATGTGTATATACAAGGTTGAAGAGACAATTCTGTACGAGTGTGAAACTCTCTCTCCCCATAATGTACAACGTATGTTCACACACGTATTGAAATATGGGTAGACACGTGCTGGCTCAATGGTTACGGGGATCTCATCATGACTCAGTGGTCGTTGGTTCGATGCCATTTGTTTCTTCCTGTGATTCAGACCCTTGATGTCGCTGGGGGACTTATCCTTGGCCATGAATTTTTGAACGGAAAGGAAGGAAAGAAGTACATGGGTTGGTATGAATGGATATGTAAAATGCGTCGATGGACATGTACGTAGGTAGGTTTGGAGACATGGGTTGAAGGGAGAGAGAGAGAGAGAGAGAGAGAGAGAGTCGTACAACACTGATGCGTTTACTGTATCTACTTTACGCGGTCCTTCACGGAATTCAGAAATATTTTTCTCTTCCTTTCGCATTTCTTGCCATTCGTCGTCTGTCACGATGGTCCAACTGAATCTCAATGCATCGTTCAAGTGCTGTAGTACAGGAGGAGAAGCATTTAGAGAGGTGGGATGGAGTACCCGGATGGAAAAGCACATAAGAGACTGTGATGAGAGAAGGATGGGATGTTAAATAGATGGAGAACGTAGGAAGAGAGGAGGATGATGTAGTTATGTAAGTGATGGAGAGTGGGAGGGATGGTAGAGGAGGGGACAATGTTTATGTGAGGGAGGGAGGGAGGGAGGGAAGGAGTAATGAAGGAGTGTGAGAGATGATGATAGCCAGAGTGATGGAGGAGATGGGGAAGCAGCATACCATTTAGCGTTGGAGGGAGTGATGGAGTTGATGGAGGGACTCTGGGAGAAAGAGAGAGAGAGAGAGAGAGGGAGGTTATAGAGGGGGAGGGTTTGTGGAAGGGGGGAGAGTAATGTATGGAGGGAGTGTGGCAGAGGTGATTTCTAGCATTCAGATATATAGATAGATAGATAGATAGATAGAGAGAGAGAGAGAGAGAGAGAGAGAGAGAGAGAGAGAGAGAGAGAGAGAGAGAGAGAGAGGTTTTAGCAAGCAAGGAGGAGGTTTGTTTTTCTTTGCTATTTCAACACGTAGATATTTTGAAGCAGATTATCACATCACATTGTCCTCCTCCCATTTTCCATTTGCAATTTACTGTTTGTAAATCATCTTGTGTTTATATTTTATGAAGGTTTGATTGGGAAATTGTAAAACTCATGTGTTATTTGAGGTAGAGAGAATGTCTGTGTACATTTGGGATGCCATGAAGAAAATCTTCGTAAAGTTGCAATAAGTTGTTTGAAACACGTAATTGTTCACCCAAGAAGGTAATAGATCGACCCAAAGAATTTTACTTATATTTGTGTCCAAAGTTTAGAAATCTACAGAGAGAACGACTGTAAATACAAGAGACAACATATGTTGTGAAGGATTGTAGATAAAGGGCACACTGTCAAATTTGTTTATTCATTTGCGAGCAACTGTAATTGGTAGAATGTTAGTGCAATAAGTTATAGTGAAGTGATAATTTGTGTAGTCAGTTTAAAGTTAAAGTTAGAATTAGTGCAGTAAAGTTAGAAGAAAGTATAATTAGTGTATTAAAGTTAGATGAAAAAAAATTTAATGCAATAAGTTTTGAAGGAGTAAAAATTTGTAAAAATAAGTTAAAGGAAAATAGATGATATTGCAGTAAAGTAAGGGAAGAAAATAGAATTTTTATTTCCGTAAAATTAAAAGATAGATATAAAAAATTGGCGAAGTAGAGTATATGAAAAATGAAATCAGTAGTGAAACGAAAACAGAAAAAAGTAAGGTTTAGTGTAATAGTAAAAAAGGATGAGAAATTGGTGCATTACGGTTAACAAAAACGAAAATTTGGTGATGTACGTGTAGCAGAAACAACAAAAACAACCATGAATGATATAAGCGAGGAACCCACCTTGGATGGGCTGAGGTGTGTGTGTGTGTGTGTGTGTGTGTGTGTGTGGAAGGGATGTAAAGTTGACACTGGCCTGAGTTACTGTAGTGCGTTCGACATTCTGGCTAACATGGTGATGGCAGGGGAGGCCTTCGTTGGGTCTGGATACACCCAGAGAGAGAGAGAGAGAGAGAGAGAGAGAGAGAGAGAGAGAGAGAGAGAGAGAGAGAGAGAGAGGCTTTCCTCACACACACACACACACACACACACACACACACACACACACACACACACACACACACACACGCACACATACACACACACACACACACACACACGCACACACACACACACACACTCACACACACACACACACATACACACGCACAAACACACAGAGTGTGGTAATATGTCCTTCGTCTCTTATTCGCGTGTGTATGTACGTGTGTGTGTGTGTGTGTGTGTGTGTGTGTGTGTATGTACGTGTGTGTGTGTGTGTGTGTGTGTGTGTGTGTGTGTGTGTGTGTGTGTGTGTGGTTGAAGTAAGTTTCTCGACACACATTTAAAGAGCAACAGGCCAGTCTCTAGGGGTAGAGAGAGAGAGAGAGAGAGAGAGAGAGAGAGAGAGAGAGAGAGAGAGAGAGAGAGAGAGAGAGAGAGCAGCAGTACCAGCAGCAGCAGCAAACAGCTGAACAGGTAATAATAACCTTATGGTCACTCCCAGTCGACCTTCTGAGAAGATTTTCTGGCTTCAGCGTCGTAACCAAGTCTTCATCACCTCCCACCTACACTACACACACCAGAGGGAGAAGACCCAGGTGCAGTAGGTGGTTCAGGACGGCACACCTCTCGTGGGATGTGGGTACTGGGAAATAAAGTGGGCGCTCAGCTTCGTGCGATGGTAATAATACGAGAGATGTTATACGTGAGTTTGAGATGTGAGGGTGTGGGTTGCGTTATGAGCAGTATGTCTTTTTCAGCCGATTTATGACGGTGTTTTCTTTCATACTGTACTTACGTCCGTATTATATACATATGTATATATATATGAGAGAGAGCATATGAATTTATGCATGACATGCTTGTAGCGTTGCGTGCTCATTAGCTGTTTCGTGGTGCTGGGTCACATAGTCGTAGTATCCTGTATTATCCCATGCTGTGGTTGTCGACAATGACTTCTAATATCATAACGCAGACTTACACGTATGATATCGTTATAAAAACTTCACGTAAGACTTCTAATATCTTAGTGAAGACTTTAAATGCCTCTATTATCTCGGTACAAATGGAAGGGTAGAACGCATAGGAAGACCCCCATACATTACCACACATATTCAAGTCATTACAGTAACGAGTAAAACGCTCATCTTACCTTCTAATTGAAGGACATTAATCTTGAATTACCCTGGAGGAACTGAACAGGAGGTATGCCATCAGGCGTTTTCTTCGAGCTGGTATTTAATGTTTTAAGTTTTCATGAAACGTTTCCAGACAGCGACGTGTTGGGTCGAGGGTTTATTCCCAGATTATGAGAAGAAATGGATCATTTGATCCGTAGTACAACAGACTCGTGTTTCTAGTTATTATTGTTACTTTTCATTTGTCTTTCATGTTTGTTCTCGAGTTTCCCACGTGAGCGAGGTAGCGTCAAGAACAGATGAATGAGTCTTAGAGGAAACACTCCCGGCTGGTGGACACCATTCCCTTGTTTCTTCACTCTGGAAAGTAATCCAGGAAGGAAGGATTTTCCAGTCCCTCTTGGCTTCCGCTAGTCAAATCGCCTTCAAAGACAAGCAGTTATCTCTCTCTCTCTCTCTCTCTCTCTCTCTCTCTCTCTCTCTCTCTCTCTCTCTCTCTCTCTCTCTCTCTCTCTCTTATTCATGAGGTGAAAAGATTAAGGGTCCCGCTGCCTCGATATAGGAAAATTAAGAGGCAAATTCATTTTGCAGAAATTTAGATTAAGTAGGAATGAGAAAAGCTGGCATCGCCGAAGAACTGAATTATTCACATTTCAAAAGCCGCTTTACTGAAGGCCAGGGAAAATCATTCTGGTTGGCTTCCGCTCCCAGATTATCGAGAGAAAATATGATAACGAAAAAGCTATCATAGCCGCTAGGCTAAAAACATTACGTGCTATGATACAGTGAACATAGCAGCCAGGCTAAAGACATTACGTGCTATGATACAACGAACATAGCCGCCAGGCTAAAGACATTACGTGCTATGATACAGTGAACATAGCAGCCAGGCTAAAGACATTACGTGCTATGATACAGTGAACATAGAAGCCAGGCTAAAGACATTACGTGCTATGATACAGTGAACACAGAAGCCAGGCTAAAGACATTACGTGCTATGATACAGTGAACATAGCAGCCAGGCTAAAGACATTACGTGCTATGATACAGTGAACATAGCATCCAGGCTAAAGACATTACGTGCTATGATACAGTGAACACAGCAGCCAGGCTAAAGACATTACGTGCTATGATACAACGAACATAGCAGCCAGGCTAAAGACATTACGTGCTATGATACAGTGAACATAGCAGCCAGGCTAAAGACATTACGTGCTATGATACAGTGAACACAGAAGCCAGGCTAAAGACATTACGTGCTATGATACAGTCAACACAGCAGCCAGGCTAAAGACATTACGTGCTATGATACAGTGAACATAGCAGCCAGGCTAAAGACATTACGTGCTATGATACAACGAACATAGCAGCCAGGCTAAAGACATTACGTGCTATGATACAGTGAACATAGCAGCCAGGCTAAAGACATTACGTGCTATGATACAGTGAACACAGCAGCCAGGCTAAAGACATTACGTGCTATGATACAGTGAACACAGCAGCCAGGCTAAAGACATTACGTGCTATGATACAGTGAACATAGCAGCCAGGCTAAAGACATTACGTGCTATGATACAGTGAACATAGCAGCCAGGCTAAAGACATTACGTGCTATGATACAGTGAACATAGCAGCCAGGCTAAAGACATTACGTGCTATGATACAGTGAACACAGCAGCCAGGCTAAAGACATTACGTGCTATGATACAGTGAACATAGCAGCCAGGCTAAAGACATTACGTGCTATGATACAGTGAACATAGCAGCCAGGCTAAAGACATTACGTGCTATGATACAGTGAACATAGCAGCCAGGCTAAAGACATTACGTGCTATGATACAGTGAACATAGCAGCCAGGCTAAAGACATTACGTGCTATGATACAGTGAACATAGCAGCCAGGCTAAAGACATTACGTGCTATGATACAACGAACATAGCAGCCAGGCTAAAGACATTACGTGCTATGATACAGTGAACACAGCAGCCAGGCTAAAGACATTACGTGCTGTGATACAGCGAACACAGTAGCCAAAACTTAAGGCATTACGTCCTGTGATGTAGTGAACATATAGCAGCAGGCTGAACATATTGCCTCTTAGACTGCAGTGATTTTGACAAACTGTCGTCGTAGACATAAAAGAAATGTATTCTGATGTAGGGGATCAAAAAAATCATAGTCGAGGAATATATTCTCATACAGGGCGAAAAAAAAAATATATGGTCATTCGAGAGAGAATATGTTCTGGCATGAGTTCGTGTTGGTTCCCGTATCGCAAACTCAAACAAAAGGTAAACTTAGACCAGCGTTTAAATCTGTACTAATTGGTGTACTGGATAGCTCTCTGTGAGCCCCGAATGCAAAGGGCCAATTCTTTCGCATTGTACAGCTGGTCAAATGGCAATTCTATGCCATAGTTTGGGGTTGTGTGTGTGTGTGTCAGTACGTGACCCTTTCTTTCTTTTATCCTTTTGATTGGCTACATCGTACATCCAGGGAAACCGTAGATGGCGCCTTGGTAGCATCAAAATGCAAATTTTTTCGTTGTATCGTTGGACAGTTGGTTGTAAATTTTGGTGTAGAATAACAAAATCCACCGAATAAGTTACTTGTAAGGGCTGAAGTGAGGTTGGATGCTGTGGATGTAACTGTAATACAAAAGACCAAAAGATTGGGTGCCCATTTTTCTTCAGTGTGATACTTGTATCACCTCCCAGGGCACAGTGGCAACTGAAGTGTTGGGCCGTTTTGATATCTGCGTCTTTCCTTACACCACAAAACTTTGGAAATCGTTAACATCCGACGTCTTTCGTAACTATAACAACCTTGTTCCCTTTGACAAAGTTAGATATCTCACTTCTAAAACTACCGTGTTAATTTTTCTCTTTTCTCTTTATTTCACTATATTTTCAGTCTCATTTTGCTTTTTCGTGGGAGGGGTAGCATGAAGATTTTATTTCTTTACCATCTCCCAACCCTTTGATCCAAATGATAAGTAAAAGACAAGTAATGTTACTTATACTTACCTACTTAAAAACGATTCTTTACATTGCTTGACTGGGAATGTTTTCTGACTTACCGATAATAAAGGACTTAAGCGGGTTTCAATGTTGCCTCGACCTGCAGTAATGATGCAATGGTTTCTTTATTCTCTGGGATAAGAACAAGCACTTGGTGACCACACAAGCAAATTAGAAAACTAGGGAGAAAGAATACTTCCCACGTATTCCCTGCATGTCGTAAAAGGCGACTAAAAGGGGAGGGAGCGGGGGGCTGGAAATCCTCCCCTCTCGTTTTTTTTTTTTTTCTTTTTAATTTTCCAAAAGAAGGAACAGAGAAGGGGGCCAAGTGAGGATATTCCATCAAAGGCTCAGTCCTCTGTTCTTAACGCGACCTCGCTAGCGCGGAAAATGGCGAATATATATATATATATATATATATATATATATATATATATATATATATATATATATATATGTATATATATATATATATATATATATATATATATGTGATTTGTCAAGTCAATTGGGAGGTGAGTTTGAATGGTGAAAAACTGGAGGAAGTGAAGTGTTTTAGATATCTTGGAGTGGATCTGTCAGCGGATGGAACCATGGAAGCGGAAGTGGATCATAGGGTGGGGGAGGGGGCGAAAATTTTGGGAGCCTTGAAAAATGTGTGGAAGTCGAGAACATTATCCCGGAAAGCAAAAATGGGTATGTTTGAAGGAATAGTAGTTCCAACAATGTTGTATGGTTGCGAGGCGTGGGCTATGGATAGAGTTGTGCGCAGGAGGATGGATGTGCTGGAAATGAGATGTTTGAGGACAATGTGTGGTGTGAGGTGGTTTGATCGAGTAAGTAACGTAAGGGTAAGAGAGATGTGTGGAAATAAAAAGAGCGTGGTTGAGAGAGCAGAAGAGGGTGTTTTAAAATGGTTTGGGCACATGGAGAGAATGAGTGAGGAAAGATTGACCAAGAGGATATATGTGTCGGAGGTGGAGGGAACGAGGAGAAGAGGGAGACCAAATTGGAGGTGGAAAGATGGAGTGAAAAAGATTTTGTGTGATCGGGGCCTGAACATGCAGGAGGGTGAAAGGAGGGCAAGGAATAGAGTGAATTGGAGCGATGTGGTATACAGGGGTTGACGTGCTGTCAGTGGATTGAATCAAGGCATGTGAAGCGTCCGGGGTAAACCATGGAAAGCTGTGTAGGTATGTATATTTGTGTGTGTGGACGTGTGTATGTACATGTGTATGGGGGGGGTTGGGCCATTTCTTTCGTCTGTTTCCTTGCGCTACCTCGCAAACGCGGGAGACAGCGACAAAGTATAAAAAAAAAAAAAAAAAAAAAAAAAATATATGTGATTTAAAAGGCAGTCACTACGTCATGCGTCCTGGAATCATTCCAGTCTATGGAATGTTACTTCGTTACTACAAGACCCTGAAATTGAAGAATGCCATACACATGTAACGTGTGTAACATGTAAGACACCATTTCAGAAACTAAAAAGAAAAAACAAAAAATCGTAAGGAAACATCCGGTCACATCCACTGCTTCTGTTTTCGTATATTCTAAATGTTTAGAAAACGTGTATACATATGTATTTTTTTTTTAATTTCTCCATTGCAGTTAGTGGTTCCAGCAACCAGCACCGTGACTGTGGAGGAGTTTTGGGTTGTGGTGTGTCATTATTGTGTTCTCATGGTCTGCCTCGGGTCATAATTGTGTCAGCGGTGGCCTAGAGAGAGAGAGAGGAAGAGAGAGAGAGAGAGAGAGAGAGAGAGAGAGAGAGAGAGAGAGAGAGAGAGAGAGGAGGAAAAAATAGTTATATATATATATATATGTATATATATGTTCGCCGAACTTTTCTTCTATCCGGGAAATGTTTGAAATAATTCAGTCATATTTATTGTGAAAATGAAGAAGGAAAGTTATTTTTTTTTTTTGGGGGGGGTGGATTCATTACACAGCTTGCCCAGGGTGGATTCGACTGTAACATATTGAAAGGACAAGCGTGTGAATATGTTCACATAAACAGGAACGTATATATTAATGAGCACACACACACACACACACACACACACACACACACACACACATACACACACACACACACATCTGGGCTACGCAAGGGTGAGTATATGAATGCGTAGATACATACACATATATATACACACATAGAAATAATGACATTATACATATTTACATTGATTAAGAAACGGGGCACCGAGAGTGGAAATCTCTATTACCTTAACACAGAAATAATAATTGCACACCCACACACACACACACACACACACACACACACACACACATATATATATATATATATGAATTGTTATGCACATATATGATTGTTATCAATGTTCATGTTCAGCTGGGATAATATTTGTCAAAAGGGGTGATACTTGCCGCCTTTGTAACGTGTAGATAACACTTGTATACCTGAGCATTTCAGCGAATAGTGATGAGAATATTTGTATTATTATTATTTTTGTTTGTCTCTGGGTTCGTGTGTGCCAAATTACCAGACCAGAATCACTGGATAGTGTTGATGTCCAGGTAGGTGTGAAGTGTTAGCAGCGCCTGATGTGTTTCCTTTTAAAACGGATAGACAACGTGTATCTTTTGGGACGAAACTTGGAAATTATATATATATATATATATATATATATATATATATATATATATATATATATATATATATATATATATATACGTTGGTTTGTCCTGCCGTACCGAACCCTTAGCAGCGTTTCTTTCATAGTGTTTGATCACGACGGTACGACCCTTGAATCGCGACGGTACGACCCTTGAATCGCGACGGTACGACCCTTGAATCGCGAGGGTACGACCCTTGAATCGCGACGGTACGACCCTTGAATCGCGACGGTACGACCCTTGAATCGCGACGGTACGACCCTTGAATCGCGACGGTACGACCCTTGAATCGCGACGGTACGACCCTTGAATCGCGGCGGTACGACCCTTGAATCGCGACGGTACGGCCCTTGAATCGCGACGGTACGACCCTTGAATCGCGAGGGTACGACCCTTGAATCGCGACGGTACGGCACTTGAATCGCGACGGTACGACCCTTGAATCGCGAGGGTACGACCCTTGAATAGCGAGGGTACGACCCTTGAATCGCGAGGGTACGACCCTTGAATCGCGACGGTACGACGCTTGATTGCGACGGTACGACCCTTGAATCGCGAGGGCACGACCCTTGAATCGCGAGGATACGACCCTTGAATCGCGAGGGTACGACCCTTGAATCACGACGGTACGACGCTTGATTGCGACGGTACGACCCTTGAATCGCGACGGTACGACCCTTGAATCGCGACGGTACGACGCTTGATTGCGACGGTACGACCCTTGAATCGCGAGGGCACGACCCTTGAATCGCGAGGATACGACCC